>NW_024582984.1:112715-116157 GCF_018398535.1 Haplochromis burtoni | reverse complement strand
TGTGTGTGTGTGTGTGTGTGTGTGTGTGTGTGTGTGTGTGTGTGTGTGTGTTTGATGCTGGGCATTGGAGACAGTAGAAGCCCCCATAGTGAGTCATACAGTGAGTGGTGGTGTGTGTTTGCTTATCCTTGTAAATAGTTGTATATTTGCGACTGCATGCACACTACCCATGATACCGCATCTCCTTTAAAAGGCTTAGAAGTGTCTACATTGTATTTTCCAAGTCAAGCCTCTGGGGGATGGTTCTGTGTATGTACATGCACAAATAACTATGTTAATATTGAAGGACATGCAAATGGGGAGGGAAAAAACACAAAGGCAGGATCTGTGGCAAACACACTCCCATCTACCTTTATCTCATATACTTACCCAGTATGGTGGCCATGTATTGGAGGATTTGTAGAACATCCTCCTCTGAACCAGAATTCTCTAGAAATGGACATTTCTCCTCTCGTCTCTCCCCTCCAACTTCCTGACACCTGTAAAGGAAACAAACCAAACACATAAGTTATGGTGGTTCATCATGAATGGTCTCTGCGATGAGAAATTACATTTGCACTATTTTGGAAGGTTTAGGAGTGTGTTTATAGGAATTTTTGACCATTCTTCCAGAAGCACATTTGTGAAATCACACACTGATATTGGACAAGAATATCAGTCCAATATCATACTCACTCATCCATGTCTTAATGGACCTTGTTTTGTGCACTGGTGTGCAGTCATGTTGGAAAAGGAAGGGGTCATCCCTGAACTGTTCCTACAAAGTTGGGAACATTAAATTGTCTGAAATATTTTGGTATTCTGAAGCAATAAGAATTCTTTTCACTGGAACTAAGGGGCCGAGCCCAACTCCTGAAAAGCAACCCCACAGCATAATCCTTCTCCAACAAACTTTACACTTGGCAGAGACACTAGCTGATTGGCTCGGGACTTTCAATGGTAATTGAGTACATATGTTTTTTAGCATTTTCTGTGACCTGATGCATACCCTGCACACGTTCATATTTGCTGATCACTTAGCAGAGCCAGCAGAAGCAGATGGACAACAGAGAGGCATGGAAAAATGCTCAAGGTCACCTCAACAATGCAAATAAGGAATGTTTTTATTTGTCTCCTTGTCAGACAGTTCAGAGGCCTTTTGCTCGCAAGCTTATTCCCTAATCTTTATGCCACAATTACATGCACTGTGATGCTCCGAAATTAGAGGCAAGATGAGTATTACTTGTGGGAATTCTGGTAATTACTTAACGAAGCAAGAAAATACCGAGCGACAACAACTGAGGCCAAAGTGTGAAAAGGAGAGTGGTCAGGAAAGTTAAAGAAAATAACAGTAGAAGTCCAGGTCACAGTCCAGGGTCTGTATCAGTATGCAGTGTATGCTTCGTGAACAATGCTTACTTGTGTTACGCCCCACTGAAGCCTCTCTACTGTGTCTTACAGTTTTGACAGGGCAGGATGGCGAGAGAGCCCGAGACAAGAGGTGAAGGAGTGTGTGTCTATATATGTATGTGTGCGTGTGTTTGTCTGTCTCGCTTGTATTAGTGTGGCAGAAACAGAGGAAGAGAAGACAGCGGGGAGAACGGGAGATAGCAGAGACACGAGGAAGGTTCACAGGTTCTGAACAGGTGTGCGTATGAACATGTGTGACAGTGAGCCAAGTGAGAAAAACAAGGAAAAAAGAGAGAGAATGAGCGGCGGGGATACGGAGACAAGACAGCAGAAAGACAGCAAGTGACAGAAGAAGTTTCCACGCACCGGAGGCCAATAAAAGAGAGAAAGAGAGACTGACTGCAAGCCAGCCTTACCTGATCTCCTGTTGTCTGTAGAACTGTAGAGTCCGCTGTAGAGCTTCCTGAACAGTCTGCGTCTGCAAGCAGAAGTGAAAAATATTAGAAAAGCTTCTTTTTTTTTTTGTTTCTCCTCATTTGAATTATTTTTTTATGATAAATGGCATGGCCCTTTAACTTCACACTCTAATTTACCAAACTCCAAATTTTAACCAATAAAAATTTGTTCACGATTCATTG
Source organism: Haplochromis burtoni (assembly GCF_018398535.1). Taxonomy (NCBI): domain Eukaryota; kingdom Metazoa; phylum Chordata; class Actinopteri; order Cichliformes; family Cichlidae; genus Haplochromis; species Haplochromis burtoni. The sequence goes on along the minus strand of NW_024582984.1, from coordinate 114,130 downwards.
CTGATCTTTCAGTTGGTATTACACCTCAGCTTGAAAACATGTGTGTAGATATGGACACATTTTAACATTTTTCATTTCCTTAACCAATTCTCCAGCTGTGCCAGCTGTCAGAGGATGACATGTGCCTCAGTTTATACTTTATTTAGAATCACCAGCATGTCTTTGGTCTGTGGCCGTGTGGTTTTTCAGGGACACACGGACATTGATGCAAAAGTTTGACCAATTGTAAAATCCAATTGCATTTTGTTTTTGAAATCCATTGCTCTGATAGGATCGCACTAATTTTGCTTATTAAAAGGCACAATAAGACGGCAAGATGATAAAATAACCAGGTAGTTTAAAAATAAATAAATAATAACAATATTTCAATAAAATTCTTAGTAGAGAGCCTGTTAAAAAAATTAACTGCTTTTTAAAATAGTCCACAGAATCAGCTAAACAGGGTTGTGATGGTAAACTGTTTCACAGCCTTGGTGCCACAGACTGAAAGGCGCTGTCCCCCTGGTCTTTAGTCGTGTACGAGGAAGAACAAATAACAGATTCCGTGAATGAAGACAGCGAGCAGCAGCGTATTTTGTAAGAAACTGAGATATATGATCTGGAGCCTGACCTGTACATTAGCACAGGAATTTTAAAACAGATAGGAGTGTCATGAGCTTGCTTGCTAGAATGTGTTAACAATCTGGCCGACCTAACAAAGACCTAATGAAATCACATTTCACTCATTCTATCCATCCATCCTCTTATCAGCTTATCCAGCCAGGGTTAGGCAGGGTCGGTATCTATTCCAGCTGACACCAGGGCAAGGGTACATCCTGGACAGCTCAACAATAATTTCAGTCCTTTTTCTTCTTCTTCTTCTACTTCTTCTTCTTTTGTACAATGCATTTTCAAAACATGATCCAGTCTGATATAAAAAAATCCAATCAGATTACTTGTGATCAAGTCAGCCTTGATGTGTAACTGTAGCCAAGATAGATTAATATGTAACAGGCTTTGTTTCCACTCAAGACCTTTTGCCATGTCACAGTACAGCACAGGTGTGAATAACTAGCCTCCATCCAAACGGATTTTTTCTACTCCCTTTTATATTGTTATCATCCAAATTTGAAAAAAAAAAAAAAACCAAAACAATATTGTTAAATAAAAATGTCAAAATGACCATAACACAATGAGATTAACTGTCCGTGTGCATGTGTGTACAGCTGCCGTGTTTTGCGTTACTGACAGCCTAAGCTTGAGAGGGCGGGTCCAATGTGATTATCTGTGGTACAGCTGAAACACAAGGCTGTAGTGACAATACTAGAACACAGTGTGCCAGCTGGAGAGGTCATTCTGAGGCCTCCACCCACTCCGGACAGTGTGTGTGTGTGTGTGTGTGTGTGTGTGTGTGTGTGTGTGTGTGTGTGTGTGTG
>NW_024582984.1:67172-112695 GCF_018398535.1 Haplochromis burtoni | reverse complement strand
GTGTGTGTCTTGCAGACAGAGAGGGAATGACAAACATAAAGGCTAGTGAGTTGGGAACATGCAGCACAAAAAACATGAGAAATGATGAGAAGTAGTCAGGGAACCAGGCTGTGTGTGCGTCATCAGACGTTTTAAAAGGTGAACGCAGTTAGACGTCATATTGTAGCTAACCTGCATGTTAGCTGCTTAAAAAACACCTGATGACACAAACACGTTTTGTCACTTTTTAGCACCAGCTGGCCACAGATCAGCCAAACAGCATGAGCACAACTCCCAGATATAAACACACCCAATGGGCTGTACTTTTCAAAAACCAATAGTGAAGAAAAACAACATACTTTCACTGTGTATTCATACAAAGCTTCTTTAAACAGCATAGTTGTGTATGTATGTGTGTTTTTTCTCATGTCTTCCTCTCGTCATCGCCAACTGGTCACGGCAGACAGCTGCCCCTCCCTCAGCCAGATTCTGTTGGAGGGTCTTCCTGTTAAAAGGGAGTTTTTCCTTCCCACTGTCACCAATTTCTTGCTCAAATGGTTGGGATTTACCTCACAACATAAAGAGCCTTGGACCAACAGCTCTTTTTATTTGGAGCTATACAAATAAAGTTGAACTGAATTAAATGTACGTACAGAACAGAACGAGTGTTTTCTCATGACAGCCTGACTCCTTTAAATGCATCTTTCATGAAGCTGTTCACTGGCCACATTACATTATAATAATACTTACTGTAAACCTGGCCAAACACACAGGCACACACTGGTATCAGCCCTAAATGTGCAAACCTACTGTACACACTCATGATCATTAGTCTACATTGTTGCATCCCTGGCCTGTTTACTGTACACACATTAATCTCATTCAGTTACACAAAGGTGCTGAGATGGTAAGATTTGGTAAGCGTCGAGTTACCAAATCAAGATGCCCAACTTGTTGCTGTGGGTTATTTAAACTCTCAGCTGGGAGCAACAGAACGATACTGAATGGGTGATAATGAACATGTTAAATTGCATACTATATAAAATGAATACCAATCGTTGCATTTTATCTGGATTTTAAGGCTCTCTCTGAGAACAGTTCAGCAGTTAATGTGACTATAAAGCGCGATAAGCGTAATGCAGCCAGTGTCTCAGACACGACAGTGGAGTGAATATTTGATGACATCTAGCTGCTTCCTCTACAAAGGTTGAACACACTCATTGTAAATCACTTTAGAAAACCGTGTCTGACAAACGGATGGAAAGCAAAAACAAAACAGGTTTGAAAATTGTCACTACAAAGGTCGACCTACGCTTTGCACAGAGGTTTGTTCGGATACGGTTGCGCATCTGTTTGTTTTGAACTGTCCTGTTTTCTTCTACACTTTCACATTTCAAACCAGCCTCTGGACATGAGTCGAATAAAGCAGCCAATTTTCCCAACACGGAGGTCTGCACAATGCATGGTTGACATTTGGGAGTTGTGTGTGTGTGTGTGTCAACTCGTCTGCAGGCCTCCTCCAGCCTGCATTTAACCACAACACTCTTCTCTAAGACGGCTCGTGGAGATTTTTCTTGTATATTTAAGGGAAACAAAATCTCAGCTTGCAGAGGTGAGGTAAACTCTGGTCACTTGGGGACAGCTATGCAGGAATAAAAGTCAATCCAAAGGAAAGCATCCAGTGTAAGGCCTTTAATAAGTCAGTAACAACCTTCAGCCTTGATTACTCACAGACCCATTAGCTGTTAAAATACTGTTATATGTCACAATTGCAGCTACTCAGATCCAGTTTCAGTAAAAAAAATGTATCTGAACAAACAGAGTTCATGACTTGTGCTTTTTTGTATACTTGGTACCTTTGTGTGTGTGTCTGTGTGATATCCCCTTTAGAACAGCTCCCACTCCTGTGCTATGCATGGTCATTTGGGTTGAGGAACCACGCTCTGCTTGTAGGTGGTGCTGTCAGCTAACACGTCTGCTAAACCTGTCTGCCTTAGCTGCTAGAGCTAAGGAGGAAATGTTCATCTTCTAAAAAATGTAATTTAACAGTACAAAAAAACAACAGTTTTAATGAAATAACAGCTGCATCTGATGTGATTATTGATTGTTTGGATTGTGATAGACTGTGTGGAATAGGAAATTGTGCTAATATTGACATGACAGCATCATACAGGTATTGCAGGTTGCATATCCATGAGGTTCCACCACACCCCAAAAGTGCTCTGTTGGATTGAGATCTGATGGCTGTGGAGCTCATTTAAGTACACTGAAGTCACTGTAGTGTTCAAGAAACCAGTATGAGATTAAGTGCATTGTGACATGATGCTCAGCTGGTACTGTGGCAAGAAACCGAAAATCAAATTCAAATTCAAATTCAAATTCAAATTTTATTTGTCACGTACACAGTCATACACAGTACGATATGTAGTGAAATGCTTGGACAACTGCTCGTGACCTAAAGAAAACAAAAAAGGAAAAGGCTATGAATAAGATAGGAAATAAATATGAAAAATTAAAAAGGGTAAATTTAACTATCCATCCATTCGCTTCCGCTTATCCTTTTCAGGGTCGCGGGGGGCGCTGGAGCCTATCCCAGCTGTCATAGGGCGAGAGGCAGGGTACACCCTGGACAGGTCGCCAGTCTGTCGCAGGGCTAACACACAGAGACAGACAACCATTCACACTCACATTCACACCTAGTGGCAATTTGGATTATCCAATTAACCTATCCCCACAAGCTGCATGTCTTTGGACGGTGGGAGGAAGCCGGAGTACCCGGAGAGAACCCACGCAAACACGGGGAGAACATGCAAACTCCACACAGAAAGACCCCGGCCTGATGGTGGAATTGAACTCAGGACCTTCTTGCTGTGCGGCAACAGTGCTAACCACCGTGCCACCTGTGCAATAGATAAGAGGAAAAAATATAAATTAAAGTTAAAATGAAATAAGTACAACTACAAATTAGAATGAAGGGTAAATTTAACTGGGAGAATAAGATAAAATATATAAATTAAAGTTGAAAATAAAATAACTGTACAACAAAATACACAATATAGAACTATATAAGAATGTATGAAGAAATATAAATAAATATATACACAATAACAGCAGCATATACACAATAACAGCAGCATATACACAATAACAGCAGCATATACACAATTAAAATTACACCACCACCAGATGCAAGACAAGATGGATTCATACTTTTATCTTGTTTGCACCAAATTCTGACCCTTCATCTTTCATCCCTATTCTAATGCTCAGATTGAACTTCAGCAGGTCGTCTTGACCGTGTCTACATGCCTAAATGCGCTGATTTACCGCCACACGATTGGCTTAGATGTCTGCACAAATGAGCAGTTAACCTCTTAAGCACCCACACACCCAAAGATGGGAGCAAAAGGGAGGAGATTGCGGAGATCAGAAAACTGCTGGAGGCTTAACAGCTTAAAGCAGTGTGTCTAATAAAGTGGCCAGTAAGTTTATTTATTAAAACATGAAGATTCCTCCACCAATTTGAATTAGCAGAGTCAGTACTTCATGACTCCTCATACAATATAAATGTGGGTAAAGTCACCAGAAGGTGACAAACTCATTGTGAAGAAATCCACAGGGGAGAAGATGACAGACAGCAGCAGGAAGGTAATCATATAATTAATTAATTATGTAACAGGTAATCGATATTTGTAAGCAGTGTAGCTTCCAGCAACACTGATCTACTCTTTAAGGATTTACACTCTAGAACGTACTCTAGAGTTTCACTTTTTTCATATCTGTGACCAACACTCAGGGCTGATCAGCATTACAGGTCACAAAGCTAATGGCCACCCTTCATGTGTGTACACAAAACTAAGCGCACAAGAAACAGGCAGAGCATTTGACCACATGTAATTGTGGGTGAGCACGGATGTATCTGTGTGTGTTATTTCTTCTAGGTCAGTGTGAAGACAACCACAGAGAGCACGCTCTGTTCCGTCGGTCACGGTCCAGTGCAATCAGTAGTCGACACTGCTTCTGCACGCACCCATTGTGTGCTTGAGCAGAGTTTGTGTGAGAGGGAGAACAAAAAAGATAATAAACAACGTGTTGTTTGATCAGTCAGTGAGTTAATTTGCATATGTATGTCGCTACTTACGGCTCCATTTTAATCCCTCCCCATTCCTGTTTCTATCCCTCCCTACATTTCCATAGTAAAGAAACATGATAAGGAGACGTTTACGCCACGGCTTTTTGGCAGAGCTGCTCTAACACACAAATGCCCATCAGACCTTGGACATTTTCCCTTTTTCTGTGATCAAAGCACATCATAATGACCCGTAAGGATGCCAAACTGTTGCATATTATTGCAAAAAAAAAAACCACATACATGCATGTAGACACACACAGTTCCACAGAGTCATCCACATGTACAGTAAATGCTGGATATTACCATCATTGAGTGTTATACTAATCAGTCTTTAAGTGTTCCCTCTTCCCTATTTTTTCATAGATCTATTAAAGATCAGGGCCAGTAAGAGCTGCAGCTGAGAGTTGAAGCTGGCTCTCACTGGTCCTCTCCAATATACACCAACTTCAGTTTTTTTCAGCTATGCTATTGAATATTGTTATTTTGCGAGGTTATGCCTGGCCATTGAAAAAAAAAGAAAAGAAAAGCAGACAATCGCTGCTCTTCTGCATCGATTTCACCACAACATCTATTTCTCGCAGGAATGGGAGCACGAGAGCTGAGTGTTTGCAATTTGGAGAAACCTATTCCCGCAACCAACCGTACCCTGATGAAAACACAGGAGTGCTCTTGCTCCGTGGAGTACACACAGATCTTGTAACCATATGAGAGCAGATTAGAAGCAAAGACTGTTATGTATTGTATACCTAATGGTCATCTATTCAGCTATTATACTTATCTCTGTCCAAGTGGAACAAGATGTTACCGCTGCGATGACGAAGCATCCCAGCGGTAACATCTGACAAAGCTTTATTCTTCATTAGTCCCCCAACAGACCACAAACAAGACAAGACTATACAGTGCTGCTGCCTTCATTTTCACCATTTCAGGCCATTTTGACTGTCAAGAAAAAAAATCCCCATTACATCCATGTCTTTGATCCCTAAAATCTACTCAGGGATAAAAGGAACAAGGACTGTGAAGTTTAAGGTATTTTTTTAAAATAAAAACACTGAACCTAGTGCCGGTACCAAAGGGAATCAAGCATAGGCTGTATATAAACAATGGACAACGCCACTGACATTTGTGGACTTACATTTTGATGATTTGAGTTGACCTCATCACCATCACAACTCCCATGATCATCATTGGGAGACACAATAATCGATAGACAGCCACACCATGATGCATGTATTCTGTATACCCAGGGGTAAACATACAGAATACACGCATCATTGCTATTCTGTATTTTACTGTTAAGCCCAACAACCTCAACAGCCTCCAGTTCAATCTCGGGCTCAGCCCTGACTGCTACTTTAAGCTGGTCAGTTGTAAGCAATATCAAATTTTGATTTTGACTCACATCTCAAAGCTTATCCAGTACAGATTCTTACATCTAAGATCCGCCTTCAGCTGGTCTGCTTTTCACTTCTCTTTATGCTTCTCTTCACTGGGTTCCATTAAAGCTCAGAATCTGTGTTAAAACTTTATCAATAACTATTAAAGTCCTACATGGCCATGCTCCTGCTGCTATATAGCAGACCTACTGAGCCCGGCTTCCCTGATCATTCAATCGGGACCTCTTAACTGTTACACACTCCATTTTAAAACCAGAGGCGATCGCACTTTTTAGGTTGCAACACCTAAAATTTTGGATCAGCCATCCGCAGCCCTGAATGCTGAAAACTGCTGAAAATTCATTTTTATAAATTGCCTTTTCCTTAATTTTTATATTTGGCTTTGGTTTGATTCTAATACGTGCATGGAAGTATGCATGTGGGACTAGAAGTATGACCTTATGTTTGACTGTATGCTGGGAACTGAAAACTTATCTTTAATGTGTGGTTTTATCCAAACATTGCAGCACTTTATAATTGTGTGTTTTAAAAAGTGCTGTAAACATAAGTAATGTAGAATGAACATCACGCAGTATTCACTAAGACTTAAGTAAGTGAAGCTATAAACTCGTTAAGGAAGTGTTTACTGAGGTGCTAAATTACAACACGAGGAGTCGTCTTTAGTCTTGGACACGTTTGTTTTTGCAAAACAGACGAGTCACGGTTTGCTGGTTATTAGCAAAAAAACAACAACACAAGTTTAACACAATTTTGCATTAGAGCATATCAGGACCTGGAAGTTAATTCCATATTTTACACACAGTCTATGGAGTCAATGTGGCACTCCATTTATCCATCCATCTTCTTTGGTTTATTCAAGTCACAGTCATGGGGGTGCTGGAGCCGATCCCAGCTGTCATAGGGTGAGAGGCAAAGTAGACCCTGGACATGTCTCCGGCCTGTCTCAAGTCTCAGCAGCACACTTTGTGGCTCAAAGTCTTCAGCTTGTATCTGATTTACTTCCCACTCATGTTAAACCATGGCCAAACTATCACAAACTACTCAGGTTCATAATCTTTTAGATTTTCAGCATGAAATTGCAAAGTCACAAACCAATGACCAAATACTCAGGATAGATACATATTTCACTCACAACACAGCAAGAAGACTACTCTTGCGCTGATTTTGTCGTTTCTAGAGTTGGGCAATGTCTACTGAACTCCTTCATGACAACATTTACAGTTCAATATCCTAAACAGGCATCAGGATGTAACGACAGACTACTTGCAATAAACGCACTATAGTATTTTTTAATTATTTTTATGCACCTAAACTAACAGATGTTTTTACTGAAGCACTGTGGCTAAATAAGCTTCTTTTATACTTGAGCAAATCAGGTACAAAGAGACATTCACAACAGTCATCCTATTCCTCGATTTGTTGTTTTATTCCCCAGTTTATTCGTAGCATGCACATTTTTCTGGTGCTTACAAATATCTCTAGGAAATATCTTCTCTGTCCAGAAAGAAGTTTGGAATAGGCGAGTGCTTAAACCCAGTTTTAAGGCACCAAAAAGCAACATTATGGTGACACTGATAATATGCAAATACCTTAATATAATAAGTATTGGAGATTGTGGTATAATTTATTTAAAAGCTGATGTCCTGTCCCCAACTGGTACTTTTGTTTTGCCCACATCTGTCTGTCCATCTGTTTACTTATTTTCTATTGTTGAGTAACTACAGAACAACAGATGCAATCAAATCCCAAACCGATGTACCATCGCGAGGGACAGTGCAATAGCAGATTCCCTAATAACACGCCATCCATCACAATCGCACTCAGTTCTAATAGCGGTTTTATTGTATTACAGCCTGTCACACAACTGAGACACGCAGACACAGCAGCAGGCTCATTCGCCACACTCCCAGCATCCTCGCATACACACAGACGAGCCATGGGCATCGCTCTCTCTGTCTCTCTCTAACTCACAACAACATATTTATTATATAATCAGCCAGATGATTCAGGCTATCAGAGGTGAAGGATGAAAAGAGGCTTTTTTCGTAGACAGCACAGCACACATCCTATCATGATGTAAGAAAAGACATTGTCTGGGTTTTTGGGAGTAACACACTAATGTGGAGAGGCTTGAATGTTGTTGTTGGGTTGTTTTTGTTCCTTCTGAACTTTGGAGACATCTCTGAGCAGTGAAATAAATGCATCAGGATATTTGACCCTGCTGGTTTTTAAATTACAGGTTTCATCTTCAGGAGACCTGATTTGGTCAGTAATTGACCTAATTGTATGACAAACAAGGCGTTTTTTAATGATTTAGAAGAATACTTTATCGTTTACACAAATTCACACACACTTTAAGTCCCTGATGTGACCAATATTCTGACTGCAGGAGGCAAAATGCACCTGAATCACCGCAACTTTCTTTAGAAACATGTTAAAGACAATTGATGAGGTCACGGTGAAGTTTTTTCACACTTGTTTGAAATCCTACCGTGGGTGAGGTCAGCCGCCTCAGGCTCTCCCCCAGCGAGTCGAGGTTCACCCTTCTCCTCCTGGTGACCCTCTTGTGGGGTCCGCCGGGTGCTTGCTCCTCACCCGCCGGGCACACGGTCCTCTCGGCGGGGCTGCGGCCGTTCCAGAGCACCGCTCTGTGGGAGGAGGGGAAGGAAGAGAAGGGGCACCCTCGGATCTCCTCCGCCGGCTCCAACCCGCCGTCCCCTCCGTCTCCCCCGGGGCTTTCGAGCCCACAGTCCGAGCCCACCGAGCTGCTGAACGACTCGGAGGAGATCTTGCGCGACGACGAGGACATGGTGGTGGTTGTGCTGCTGAGAAGAAGAGGAGGAGGAGGAGGATGGTGATGATGATAACAGTGGCGGTGTTAAGGATGAGGATGATGCTACAGTCGGCTCCGTACCACGTCCACCTGTACACCGGGGAGTCATCAGATAGTGGGGGGAGGGAGGGCTGGCTGGTTGAGAGGAAAGGCTTGTGTGTATGTGTGTGATTATGCGCGCATGCTGTGTCGGTGTGCGGGTGAGATAATGTCCAGTCCTGCCCGTGTCTGTGTATGCATATGAGACGCGTCTGCCTGCGTGTGAGACGCGGGGAAAGAGAGAGAGAGGAGGGGGTGAGGTCGACTGAGAGCGAGAGCACTAACAGCACTCAAGCATTTATGAAGGGGGAGGGTATCACCTCTTTAAAACCGTCTTCCGTTACCCCCCTAAAAAACGTCCTCCTCGCCGCTCCCCCGGGTGGCCAAACACTCCAGCGGATGCTTCCGATTAAAAATGAGGAGCGGAAGAATTCATCACGCCCGGCAACAGTGTTTATTTTTAATAAAAGACGCAACTATTTTGAAGGACATGTCCCCCTAATTGCCGAAACTGCAGAGCATAACGCGCTGGTCCACCGATAATCCAAACACATGGTAATTATTCCTCTTGCACGCGGGAGAATTTAACAGCGTCAGAAAAAAAAATGTAACGTATCTTCCTTTTTTTTCTCCTCACGCTGCCCAGAAATCCCCAAAGTCACCGCAGATGTGAGATGCGTCTGCTTCCCTCTCTCTCCTCCTCCTCCTCCTGCTCTTAGTCCTCTGCGACAGCGGTTCTCTTGTCGGTCCTCCAGCTGCTAACCGCAGTCCGGGCATTCCTCCATCTTTTTATTTCCGCTCCTTCACGGCAGCTCCTTGGCCCTTTTTTTGTTGCTTTAAGAAGTGGCCGGGGTAGAGGTGAGCTAGAAAGGTAAAAGCGCGCGCGAGAGTGAGCGCGAAAGGTGAGCCAGCAGTAGCAGCACGCGCCAGCGGTGCTTCTAATCTGCGAAGCACGCGCTGTGAAGTACGCGTCAACGCGCTACTCTGCGCTGGAAAACAAACCAGAGCCAATCGATAGACAGACGGAGTTGGGCAATGTCATAGTCTGTGTACTTTAGTTTATTTATTTTTGTATTACAAGTTTTATTTTGTAATTATTATTACTTTTATTTATTATTTATTATTATGTCTTTCGTATTAGGAATTAGAGCCATTTTCATACATAACCCCCCCCACACACACACCCACACACACAGACACACACACTCACGCACGCACACATTGGACAAAAGTAATTGGACAATGACAAACTGACATAACTGAAGAGCAGTTAACTAGTCAGTAGGTTGCTGGTTCGCTTCCTGACTGCTCAAGCCTTCATGGGATGTTAGATAGACGCACTGAAAGCAGTGCTTGTGTGAAGGAGTTATGTTGTATAAAGTGCTCGGGAAAAGCGTTAAATGAAAAGGCGCCAAGTGAGGGCTGTTCCCTAAAATAGCTAGCAAAAGTAGCTCATAAGATTATAAAGGGACCTGGGCTTCCATTTCAGTGAGTGTGGGAAGCACATCCGCCATGAAGGATATACTACCAATGCTTTGAATGCACCGGATAGTCTTCATTAAACTTTAAATGTTTATTAATACAGAATCAGTATTGATCATTTTTGATTCCAACACTGCCATTTTCACTTTCAATAAAATAGATTTAAATCACTGTGGTTGTGTGTTTTCAGATCTTAAGTAAAAAGTGACGTTACCTTGGATGAAAGCAGATGTTTTCTCCAAAAACAAAAAGCAAAAAACATGCTCTCTGAAACAGTAATTAAAGACAAATCAACTATTCATTCATTTCAAATAGGCTATTCATACATTCTCAATTGATCTGTAGTTCAAAATGTGTTGTAGACTCTACTGTGAATGTGTGTAATATGAACACCATGTAAAGTATTAAAGACAATAATTTTGTTTAAAATTATGTTAGTTTGTCCATTTACTTTTGAGCAACCGGAAAAGGGGTGAAATATAAAAATGGCTGTAATTAGTACACAGTGAATGCAATACTTTTACATTAAATGAATTAAAGATGGAAGTCTCCATACTGTCATTAACATGGTTTCATAATTGTGAAATCTTGGCAGACAACAGTCTGCTCCTCAATTAACTAACAGGAAATGGCACTCGAGCAGCATCTGATTGTAATCAAACAACAGCCGTGGTCAATAAGCCAGGTCTGTGGCAATGTGCCAGATATGTTCAGCTCGGGTTTACATGGACGAACATGGCTCTAAAGGGTGATAATGGAGCTCGCGGCGGTGGCACATGCTTGCTGTATCTGATCAGAGGACAGAATGACGATCAGTCTGGCGCTAACAACAGTCGCGACCTTGACCTCTATTAGCAGATCATGTTCATTAATGGCCCCAATGGACCAATCAGAAAGACACTGAGTCAGACAGACATAGTGCATGTATATGCTCACACACCCTAACACAATTTCATGAGGGTGCGCGCTAATTCATTTGACTTTCTGGAGCAGCGTGACCCCAATCCACTGCATATCATTTTATTTTTTCTCTTCTCTCTAACTCACACCCACACACTTTCTCTTGTGCATAGACAACCACACACTCACACACACACGAACGGCTTCTTTTTCTTTCCTTATCTGTCTGCATCAGTCTGCCATCCATCAGTCATAATGTGGGTATTTAATAAAGCCAACACTACAATAGAATAAATGATGTTCCAAAGGAGATAAGCCTACCAGCTCAGAGACTGCCTCGAGCTGGCTGCCAGCCATCTAAAGCTAAGTACAGACAGGGCAACAGATCACTGGCTGTGCTATCATGGAAGCAGAACAGATAGAAAGGGCAACTATTGAAATACTGTGGTAATCTCCTTCAATAGGCGCATGTAACACGGATGCCATTAGACAATAGAAATGTCATCATTGAAATAACGGATGAAGCAGTCCAACCTTGAGTGTTCTTGGCACAGCTCCTTGCTTTTCCTACAGAATTAAAAAAGGATTGATGGATGCACAGTACGTGTTCGCAATGGTGGATGGACGGGCTGACAGATGAGGTCAGGCAGGAGTCTACGTGGAGTATGATGTGATCTGTGGTGAGAGTGGGGAGCAGGGGGAAGAGAGTCTGGAGAGGTGGAAGTATGCACTGGACAGAAGAGGAATGAAAGTCAGTAGAAGTAAAACAGATTACGTCTGTGAAGGTTCTCGGTCATCCAGGTCATCGTAGTCAAAGGAGCTTGCAAAGAAAAGCGTCTGGACTTCTTTAAGTTGCTTGAAGACATTTCACCTCTCATCCGAGAAGCTTCTTCAGTTCTAAGGTCAAATGGTGGAGAGTCCCAGATTTAAACCTAGTGGGAATTTCCCTCCAAAGAGGGACAAAGGACCCCCGATGATCCTCTACCTAATCACATGAGCCAAGGTGTGAAAGCGGGTTTAGGTCACAATCAGCCAGGGTTTCGGGTGAGCTCATTGTGAAACCTGGCTCCACCTTATCATGTGATTTCCTGAGGTCAGATGGCCCAGGATGTGAGTGGGCATTAAGGCGTCTGGGAAGGGAACTCAAAACTGGATAATAGATGGCAGACAGTTGGTGTCGTAAACCACCGCCTCTGTTCAAAGATGGTCGCTCACAGTGGACGTAGATGGCTTCTTTCACTCCTCTTTCAAACCATCTGTCCTCTCTGTCCAAAATGTGAACATTGGCATCCTTGAAAGAGTGACCTTTATCCTTAAGATGCAGATGGACTGCTGAGTCTTGTCCTGTGGAGGTGGCTCTTCTATGTTGTGCCATGCGCTTGTGAAGTGGCTGTTTGGTCTCTCCAATGTAGAGGTCTGGACATTCCTCGCTGCACTGTACAGCATACACCACGTAACGTGCAAAAGAGGGGTGACGGCACGCAGGGTGGAGTGGGTGGAGAAAAGTGAATTTATGAAAATGACTAAAAAGCATCTTGTGATGATTTTTCAGGCAACAGCCAACCCTGGAAAATAAATAGTTTTAACTCTTCATATGGGCAAAGTTAGAAAATACATAAATCTGAGTGACAGGATCTTAAAAGATGAAAGGGAACACTTGCACCATGGCTCTTTCTACTCAGACCACACGTGTCTTCTGACCTGACCTCAATTACGATCCCTGGAAAGTTGCGCATCTGTATTTTGCATGACTGATGAAATCTATCTGCAGAACAGACAGAGGCAGAACTATAAACCGCCACAACGGCCCACTCACAACCAGCTTTCCAGTAGTTCATTCCACAGTACTGCACACCAGCAGACTCAAAAAATAAAACAATACCAGCCATACTGTCACACAATTTAACCAGTGCAGTACAACACACACAGAATGAGAAGTATTTAAATCCATACTTGTGAAATGGAGCAAAAACCCACATATAGACAAAGCCACACAGGAAACAGCATCACTTAGTTTAAGCCAGTAAAAGATGAGATGCGTGTAGTTATGGAATGCACAAAGATAAGAAAGGTTCAGGCCCATGGCACAGACCAGTGAGTCATGCCTTTAAGATCCTTTCGTTCTGCTGCGCGTGTGTCTGTGGCGAGCGCTGCTAAGCAGGCATGTCGGTTTCAATTTTGTGACGCAGAAGACATACACTCATGTTATTGTCTTATCTCTCTGTCAAATATCTACCTCCTGTCTAAACTGAGGCAGAGTGGGTGGGGGCATAAATGAACCAAAAGCTACAGCAGATGCAACAGGATGGTGCCGGGGGTTTGCAGAATACCAGGAGTCAGGCCAGCTAAGGCAGAGATGGGAGAAGACAAATGGCTGATTTGGTCATAAATCTGCCAGAAGCCAATCTAATTGGCCATAACCGTACATCACTCCACGCCACTCTGACGCTATTAACCGTGAAACTGTGCCTCTCTGACACATGTACAAAATAAACAACCTGCTTTACTGGTCATGAGGATGTTTTTTTTTAAGTTCAACCAGGGTTAAAGAGTAGGAAATTGCATAAAGGAGTATGTCATAGATTTAGCCAAATTTCCACGTAAATGACCGGAATGTGACCCAACTTTTGATTTCACGTATTGAGTGATGGCTTTGTTTTGTTTTTTTGTCAGCTGCATCACGTTCATGGCGGTAAGTGCAGCCTATTTATGCCAAAACTGTCACTCAGATGCACATAGAAAAAGAAAAAATAATAAACAACACACAGACTATTGATCGCTCATAAAAACAACAATAATAACACATAACACTGCCTTTTCAGGGAAATGAAATTTTGTCAGTGCTCATACTACAAGTAAGGGGCAATCTCCCTGGTCTCATAACACACCTGATTTCTCTTAATAAAAGTGCCGACCAGTGCCATCTGAGGAGTATTTTAATAATGTCCCTTATTAAATAAAGAGTCCCTGTTCTGTGTACCCACAGGTTAAAAATGTAAGAAAAAAAGAACAGGAGGAACTGCAGTGAGGTACCCAGTCACTCTGTTATGTTTTCTGACACAGGATCCTAATTTAGTGCTTTTCTTTAATAATCTGTGACCATATACACAAACTCTGCAAAATCAAATCTTTCTCTGTGTGATTCTTTGAAATTCAGCACAAACCAGATGTGCCGATGCTTCAAACAGTATCTCAGATGAAACCTGAAAATAACAGGGGTCAATGAAGCAGCAAACCTATAAGAAAGCCAATGCTCTAACCGAAAAACTGCCAAGGTTGCATGCTGGGGCAATCCTGCCCACTGCTCACGAGAGGCGTGTATCCACAACAGACTAGGTCTAAAGGTTGCAATGCTCTGACATATGAGCATGTGTGTACACTTGCCTATGTGGTGATGACATGGAACCCTCTTTTAGAATTAAGTGACAGCTGGAAAGGATCATGAGACCACTGGGAAAGAAATTAAATCCCACGGCTGGAAAGGCAGAGAAGGGCAGCATTGGCAAGAGATGAGAATGGTGGGTATGGCATAGAGACAAGGGCTTTAATTTAGTATCCACTGTACAATTAAAGGGCCAGGTTTTTGTGATGTTAAATAATCAGACCACGTTCAATCATTTCAAAGCTTTGCCCACCTTTAATGTGACCTATAACATTTTCAATTCAACTATAAAAAACAAACAAATCTGTGAGTAAAAACACAAAAATAAAAATGTAAGCTGGTTGCACAACTGTGCACACACATCAAAACAAATGCACATTTTGATTTAATCACAGCATTCAGTATTAGTCTGCATGGCACACCTTGACATGGCAGTATTTGTCCGCTTGTCATTGCAAGGGCATCTCTTGTGCACAGCCCTTCACATTGCCCCACACATTCTCGTTTAGGATTTAGATTTGGACTCTGGATGGGATGCCCAAACCTTTAATTTTCTTCTGATTAAGCCAATCTTTTGTTGATTTGGATGTATGCTTGCAGTCATTGTCATGCGGAAAGGTTACATTCATCTTCATCTTCATCTTTCCGGCAAAAGCCCAAAGATTTTGGGGCAACAGTGACATTGCAAAGAACTGATTGTCCCCACAAAACTGATGAAAAGACAAGATGAAAACTAGTCAAGTAGGCTGCCAAAGGTTCTACAGGTCTACAGCAACACTGAAGGAGCTGCAGGAATTTCCAGAAAGTGCAACCATGCTGGTTGTATACTACTTGGAACGACAAACTCCAATATTCTCCATAGGTTTGGAGTTTGAGGTACGGTTGCAAGACGGACTAAAGAAAAAAACAAAACAAAAACAATCAAGCTCAGCTACAATTTGCAAAAACAAAGCTCCCCGGAAAAAAAATCAAGTTTCCCAAAAACATGTGGGAAATTTGTGCCAAAAGATATGTTTTGGTGTTGCAACACCAAAAGAACACCATACCTATGGTAAAGCATGGCGGTGGCAGTATCATCCTGTCATTTCAAGCATTTTATATTATAAGACCCTAAAAAATTATAAAGAAATACCAATTAGTTCTGGAACCTCTCAGACGTAAACTATATTCAATTGTGCAGGTTAGAGGTCACATTAAAGGTGGGAAAAGTTTTGAAATGATCTATTACAGTCACATAAAACTGTTATTTTAACATTTTACACATACTATCTACTGCATATATGTAGCGACAAAATGCATTTATTACGCAAACATATGTAACTGAAACAAACTTTTGAAACATTTCTTCATTTGTCCTTTTATTTTTATTTCAGTGAAAATTATCTCATGGTAACATTGCTAGTAGCACATTTATGTTAAATTCCAAATTGGGACTCTACACCAGGTTCATCAAATGCGATCCCTGCACTGGGAAGCACATGGTGGTTTGTGTAAGAAGTACAACAAAACAATAAAACAGAATTTTTCTAGCCCTGAGTCTTGGTGCAGTCATGTGGTTTCCACCACTGTGCAAACTGTAACACTTTCTTCCTCTGGTCATCAAAATTTTCTTTAATCATCTTTCTCCAACGCCGAGGCTCCAAGTCCAGCATGCCTCCTACAACTTCCTGTAATAGAAGAAAGAGAGGTCACTCGTACTGAAATTGTACTGTATTGTAACCAGAAAAAAAAAAAACGAAAGAAAAAAGCCCAAGGAGATGCATGACGTGTAAGAGTCTCAAAACACCCGCTGACCTTGCCAAAGTAATGAGGGAACTTCTGTTCGTTTTCAATGACATGAGCAAAGCCCCCCTGGAGTCCAAAGTCTACGGCAAAGTATGGCAGACTCCGAGGAACCTGGGAAGGCAATAAAATAAAAATGAAAATTACCATTTCAAAAGGAACACAGAGGAGCAGAAGAAGAAAGTTGAAAGAAAAGTTGCACAGAAAACAACACAAGGCAGAGGGCAGAACAAAAACAGAGAGAAATACTAAGTAACCAGATTAAGAATGAATTAACTGCACAGAGTAAAAATTAACCTACAGCTTGCCGAATGCTTTTCGAAGAGAGGTCGACAACCTTCTTGTTCATGGCCCATTCCTCATCACACTCCATGATAGCTTTCTAAGAGAACACAGATTGTTTTTTAAAAACCACAATAGAAAGGCTATTTAAACCCCAAAGCAACCAATACACTCAATTAGACTGATGAGAGATAGGAGGTCCACACACCTTAAAATAGATAGGTGCCATATCTCCCAGCTCTTTGGGTAGTGGGATACACTCTAACACCATGTGCTGTCTCCTGCGGGGATTCATGTGCGTTTCCATGAACACACAGTCCAGCTCCTGGGCCTCGAACATCCGCACCAAAGTACGTCGGAACAGCTGAGGGCAGTAAAGTGGCACAGAGGTGAGCTCAGTTACACTTTATAGCAGCAATTTGGCTCCAATGATTTCTGCCACTGTTCTATAAATGCAGATAAAAGTTGTCCCTGGAGCAACAGTATCCCGAGCACTGATGGGCTAACCTGCATTTCTGACCATATATCCTCATCCATGCCGGTGGCAGAGCAGTGATGCTGGAGTGGACAGATGAGACAGTGGCCCTCTGTCATCGACACTCCTGCAGGCAGGCTTAGGTACACCTAAGAACAAGATCACAACACAGACACAAAATTTAGCAAAGCATGCATAAATCTATGAGGTTTAAACCTTCTCGACATTTCAAAAGTAATCACAGCCCACCTTTATCATCTATATTTCCAATTATACCTTGATGGACAACTCGAACGATTGAGGATCCAAGTATGCCAGCACAGATTCCTTTTACTTGTCCCATAACAGCCTGCGTTAACCAGCGCTTACCTTGCTTCCTATCGCCACTATAAGGTGTTTCTGGAGCTCTTTGCTGCTGAAACAGTGCTGGCATTTCTCCATGGAGGCAGCCAGCCTCCTACTCTCCCCGATGGCTTTGTTCCTCATCCTCTCCTCCTCCCTCCCCTCACCCTCCCGCTGCGCTGCGCTCGACACAAACATGTCGTCCAGCGTGTAGTTGTCGCCGTCCGTCTTCCCCATCATCTAGATTAGAGGAGAGCGATAAAGAGACAGAGACGGAGACAGAAACGGTGAGGGGGGCGTCTCTATACATTTTCTCTCATGTCTGATGTTGTTTTTTGTGTATTTTGCAGTTTGAAATTCCTGTTTCAGACTTTCAAACAAAAAGAGAAAACATACATTTTTAAAAACAGTAAAGCGATAGAAACTGTCATTATTTATTAATTAAGTCATTGCTGTAGTGTCAACTAAATGCACGCAGGTGTCGACTCTCTGTGCATTAACAGTATTCGTCAGGACGCTGACTCTAGTGTTTCTACGTCTGAGTCTTGTCACCATGGTGATCCAGCAACAGGTTGGAATCTGTGTGTATTTGAGAGAGCGAGAGTCAAGCGTCGCTCAAGTGTGTGTGTGTACATGATACGCTGTGTAGGAGTGAGTGTGTGAGAGTGAAAATTGGATTAGTTTTAGTGTGGGTGGGAATGCGTGTGTGTGTGTGTGTGTGTGCGTGTGTGTGTGTGTGTGTGTGTGTAGGAGTGAGTGTGAGGGCATAGAAGTGTGCAAAAGCACATACCGCATTAAGCCAAGAGCAGACAATTTTATTTTACTGCACACATGCCATCACGAGCACTCTCACACAGACTAATTAAGCATCATACGATAGCAATAAATCAACCAAACCATGCCGTCAGTCCTCACTATCACCGCTGATGTTTTATTTACGGATGCACTCCTGATGCAATTTAAATTATACATCGTGAATACAGCACGCTGCTGTAGCCACACGACATATCTGATGTTCAACCATAACGTTTCCAGAAAAATGTTAAAATGCACGGTGACGGTAAAGAAAACTAGGTTGTGTGTTCTTGATAAAACAGCATTAGAGCCACACAAAGCTGCATTCCTTTTGTTTTTGGATACCCATGCACTGCAGTCACTGTTTACATTATGAAATATGTGATTGTTGAAAATAAATAAATAAACTAGCATGCCATTTTTTGTGTGGGAATGTTAATCAATTAAATTTTTTTCACATACAAGATAAAACAATTAGTCATTTGTTGCATCAATGAAGGACGCTCTGTTTTGGTGGCATTTGTGTGTGTGTCATTCTTTCTGTCTGTAAGCCCGATAGCATGAAAAGTTTTAACTGAACTGTGGAGGAGTGAATTCATGTAACAATCCTTTAAAATCTGCCTTTCATCCATCAACGTCTTCAAGGTCAACTTAATGATTTATTGGTCAAAAATGGACAAAAAGCCTTAAAACTTATAAATATGAAGTGTGGTGTGTATTGTCAACAGTACAGAAAGTACCAAATAAAGATTTACAATGTTTCACATTTGACCTCTGACCTCTCCTTCAAGTTCAACAAATTGATCTGAAGCTCAAAGTGATAATAATGCTATACATTGCTATTTAAAACTGTGTTTTGTTCTGACATTGTTTGTATTGACAACACATGATATATGCGGATGTTCCATCCATCCATTCGCTTCCGCTTATCCTTTTCAGGGTCGCGGGGGGCGCTGGAGCCTATCCCAGCTGTCATAGGGCGAAAGGCAGGGTACAGCCTGGACAGGTCGCCAGTCTGTCGCAGGGCCAACACACAGGGACAGACAACCATTCACACTCACATTCACACCTAGTGACAATTTGGATTAATCAATTAACCTATCCCCACAAGCTGCATGTCTTTGGACGGTGGGAGGAAGCCGGAGTACCCGGAGGGAACCCACGCAAACACGGGGAGAAC
This sequence comes from Haplochromis burtoni, assembly GCF_018398535.1. Classification (NCBI taxonomy): domain Eukaryota; kingdom Metazoa; phylum Chordata; class Actinopteri; order Cichliformes; family Cichlidae; genus Haplochromis; species Haplochromis burtoni. Next base: position 93,695 of record NW_024582984.1, on the reverse strand, counting down.
ATGCAAACTCCACACAGAAAGACCCCGGCCTGATGGTGGAATTGAACTCAGGACCTTCTTGCTGTGCGGCAACAGTGCTAACCAGATGTTGCGGATGTTAAATATTAAATTACTTTGACTCTGACCTTATTTGACCTTGAAGAAGAGGTCAAACTTTCATAAAATATCTTTGAGCTTTAAAACTGTGCTTAAAATTCAGCTGTCTTTGTTTGTATTGGCAACACTCAGGAAATAATACGGATACTAAAAATCACATTATAGATCGCATCCAGACATCAGGCCACATTTGACTTCTTATTTCACTTTTAAATTTCACATCTGCTTTTCGTTTAAGCTGATCCCAAAATGTGGTATTTTTACTGCACTACAAACATCCTAAATTATGCTTAAAAAGAATAAAGACAACAAAATGAATGTATACAAAATAGAATACAATTCTCTTAAAAGTTGATGCTTCAAAAGAGGACAATAGGATGATCCAAACACAGCTATCTGATTTGAGCGAATTTGCGACTTGTTTAATTTTTATTTCTTTTATTTTTTTTCCAATTAACAAAACTATCTATCTCAAGACACCCGATCAAAGATATCAGGACCACAACAAAGGCCTCTCAAAGGTAAATTCAGGGTTATTTTGATGGCACTGTGGTGAGCAGCTGTTCAGTAGTTGGGGAGATATCGTGCTCTGGACCAAACAGTTGGCTGAACAGACACGCAGCCAGATGGGCCGCCTGAGATGACCATTTCAGCCGTACCATCTGCATACAAAAACCCACATTTACAAACAAGCACCTATGCTTTTTGGAAAATGTAACCAACACGTTTGAAGTCATACGACTGGCTTGGTGAGAGTTGGAGGGATAAGAGAGGAAGACGGAGAAGAGTTAAATAAAAGTGAGAAAAACACGGACAAGCGGATAAAAGGCTTAGACGGATAATTATAGATAAAACAGAAAAGATAAGAAGGAAGGGCCGAAGAGGGAAGCAGAGTGCGATATCAAGAGAGAATAGAGAGTTTGTCTTTCTCTTTGTAAATCATCAATCTATAGCTGTGATTAGCAGTATTTATAGAAGTCCTGCCATGGTAACTGTAGATGTATTTTTAGTGTCACTCTTTGTAGGTGCAGAACGTGTCTGTGCGTGTGAGATTTTAGACACACATATGTGTAGTGAATATATAAGTGAGGCTGAGTGACTGAGACAGCAAGAGAACGTAAACGAGTAAGAAAGGCAGAGACGAGGAAAAATGTGGACAGAGCTTAAGTGTGTGTTGTTTTTTTTTAAATTTCCATAGCAACTCCTCCATCCTTTTGTTTATTAACGCTTTGCTCTCTCTCGCACACACACATACACACACTCTATGACTTCTGCACAGGTTCTTATCATTTTCCAACCTGCACCAAGAGAAGAAGCAAACAGCTAAAAAAACATGAGAAGGAGGGAAGAGGAAAATGTGTCTTGGCTCATGATAAAGTGCGGGCTGCAAAGCTGCTGATAGACTGACACACGCACCGCAACCTGTCAGAACTCATCTTCTGCTGTGTGTCTATTTCAACCACACAGTGGCTGAGAGTCTCACAGAGACAGCTAGTAGTGGAGAGAAACCAATAATGACATCGAACCAAACACTGATGTGACGGTGCAAATTTTAAATGCTGCCGTTTTCCTCAGAGAAGTGTGACAGAAAAAAAGGGGGGTAATCTTTCACATTAACATGCATACATAGTTTGTTTTGCCATATTTTGTGTCCACTATCTTCAAGTTTGTGTGTTGCTGATCTTACCTGCTGCCAGGGATATAAGCAGACCAAAACCAATATGCCCTGCATTTGTCAAGGTTCATTGATTGCTTACATTTTTTCAGTGTATGAACCCAGTCTGAAATGGGAGAAGAACAAAACCCATCCCTGACAGCATGTATGAACTCAAAGAACTCAGACTCAAAGAAGCAGCTTTCGACTACTCCCTTTATTTCCAAAGGGAGTAGCCAGAGCAGTCGGACTGGCACAGATTTTACAGCAGATTCACCTCCTGATGCAAACCTGCCATTTATCCAGGTTTGAGACCAGCTTCTGGCAGCACACCGTATCTGCTCCTTAACTTAACTCGAACCAGAGATCTTTTCCATGTATCCACTACAATGTGACTCAAGACCAGCTCCCAAGATTGAAACCAGCTTTTGTTCGTTTGGATCCACTATGTCCTTAATTAATATAAAAACCTACTTTTGCCTCCTTTATTTCTGTTTCCTAGATAAAATATAAAATAATATAGTGGCAGGGATACAGCACACTGCTTAGCTGTTGTTTCAGGACTGTGGACAGGAGCCCTGTTTGTTCGCAAACATGAGGAAATTTAAATTAAAAACAAAACAAAGAAAAGGTGTAAAAGATGCGCCTCATTGGTCCTGCAGAGATAAAACCTGGTTGAGGTTTTCATTAATTTTTTTAATCAACTAATTTTTTGCTGTCCTGAGTAACAAAGCAAATACAATGTCGAGAAGACACTGACATGAATATTACGCACTGCAGAACAAAGCTCCAAGGTGAAAGTTTCCAGTCTTTTGGAGATGCAGTGGCTGCATATTACCAGATGTGCGCCCTGATCAGTTGATACTACAATCAGCTGATTTGAGTTTGTAGAAAATGGTGGAAATATACAAGTTCTGAGGAGTGGGGAAATGGACATTACCTTTATTTTTAATTGCGTAGAAGGACAAGAGTGAAACGGTAAAGCGCAATCTGCATCCAGGACAGGAAAAAATTGCATTTACTGCTAACACAACATACGGTCTTTGAAAGCATCTGCACAAACAACATGCTAACACAAAGTTAACAAGGTATCCAGAGCAATGTTAAGCCTGAGTGCATGCCAACCCCATCCTCACAGCCTGAACCTGATCAGGCTTTTAGCACCGTAGCCTCCATTTTTCCCTACAAATGGTTCTACAGTACAACAGCAGTAGCGATCGCTTCAAAGTCTCTTTGGGCTGATTTTTAGCTTTTCTTTGTGTTAGTCGGCTTGTGTTCAAACCTAAACACTAAAAAAAAAAGATCTTGTGTTTGTCGTCATTAGAAAAGAGATTATACGATTTATATTGTAAATAAATAAGCATTTCAGAAGTTAAATAAAGATATTGCACGATTATGGTGAAATGTCTTCTTACCTTGGCAGCCATACGAGAGTAAAGGGCATTCTGATCCTGTGCAGAGCTCATCTTCTCCCTTCTCACCATCTCCTTTAGACCGACATTGTCATCATCTTGGAAGTAACGGACACGCTCACCGTCAACATGCGTCTCGATCTGAAACGAGACAGAAAGACAGAAGTATGAAAGAGAAGCAAAGAGAGACAAGATTTTTTTGAAATCACTGGAAATTGGGTGTGATGTTTAAAATAAGCACTCCCAGAAGATTAAAGTCTATTCAAAACATCTGAAATCATATATTTGACAGGAGGTGCGAGACAGTGGACAGAAAAAAAGAATCAGGAAGAATAAAGGAGACTAGACTGCTCTATAAATTTATAATGACCATAAACTGAGGGCTTTGTTTCTTGCATACAAGTTTCAGCTCAGAGGAAGGTGCTTGTTGTCTTTTCACACACGATGAATATCACAAAAAAAAGAAGTCAAATAGCTGGATACAAGCCTCTTATTAGCTCCCCATCTCTCAACACCTCTGTTGCATCAATGCCCAGGACCCTCTCAGTCTTTTTTTTTTCTTCCAAGCATTGGCAAGCTGATACAACGAATAGATTATTTATCTAATTTCTTGCATTACATAATTTTTCTTTCCTTACCTGTTTCTTCTTTCGCCGTCCTCCGTGCGGTTCCTGAGGTCCAGATGGGGCATTGACAGGCCAGGCCCGACCTGACTCGTCTGTTCTGAACAGCAGGATTTCCCGGTCTTCACTGGTCCCATCTGAGGCCTGAAACAAATCAAGTGGGTAATTTTAAGGTCTATTTAATTCTGTAAATACACAAAACTATGTCTGTGCAGGCACTCAACCTTTAACCATTCAACAACCACAAACTGTAACAAGAAACAATTTTGATGATATTTTAAAAAAGAAAACTGTTTGAAATGTACTAGCAAGGCGACGTTTTCAGTCTCATCACTCAGATCACTGCAAAGGAGGAGGATGGATCTAATGTTTGTGGATCTGTCAGATTTCACAGGCTGTCGAGACAGAGGAAGCAGCTGAGTTTCAACTAATAATCTGGGCTCCTTCAGAATAAAAAATACATCTTACTTGCAGTGAAATTTTAAATGGCTTGAAAGGGCTGGACTTGAGCTTTCATATCATTCTGAATAAAACACAGGACTAACATCTCCATATTTTACGTATACTCTCCTAATCTTTACTTTGCTTTGGTGAGAGTTATCAGTTTGATTCGATCAATACAGAAGGAAAGACGTGTGTAACTGCAGTTTAATTAAAGTTTTAAAGTTTTGACAGGCAGACGGGAAAGAAGAACAAAGAAGATGAGAGGACGCCACATGAAAATGAAAACTGGGTGGTCAGGGTGGGGATACATGGCGATATTGCATCATTTTATCAACAGAGGCACACAAAATACAGATACTTTATCAAATACATTAAAATACTCTGGGACTACTATGAACAACAGGGCTGGTCTCATGCACGCAAATCCTGCAGTAACATGAGATGAGCAAACTTACATCTCAACAAAAAAACCATCCAACACTGGGCGCACCAAGCTTGACAAAGCTACTTCCTATTTCAGAGCATCCAATGCCTCAGTCACGTGGGTCAAAATAAGACAGCATCTTCTTTGCATCTACCGATTGGAACATGTGGTGACAAAAGCTTCTTTTCAACTAGCACCTACTCAGCTTGGCTCTACTCGGTTTTTAGGATTTTCCGATCAGAAACAGATTGTTAGCTTGAACCCATTCGATCACGTATCACAGCGATCGCAGACCGACTGTCTCGAAGCAACATTTATGGCAGGTTTCAGTCACAGTGTTGGTATACTTGACAATTTCATTTCAAGAGTAGGATAACTTTATCTTATTGAATTAAAAGATATGACAAAGTTTAACTTTAAGGAGATAATTTCCAGTTGAAAAATGTGATAAATCACAATATCTGTTATTGCAAAACTCAGCATCTCACAAAATGTCAAAAATTGCAATAATCTTATATGAGCAGTGAAGTATTGTGTAATATTCTACTGTGGTGTGCCTGGTGATTCCCATCTCTATGGGTGAGAAGACAAAAATCTAAATAATAGAAGAGAATATTTCCTCCACGTTAGTCACTATAGTACGGCCTTAAGTCTCCACACATTGCAAAAAAAACCACTAAATACAAGCCAGACATTCAAAAAGAGTCAAAACACTGAACACTGAAAAGAAGCCAACTGCCTTCTATAACAACACAAACTGGAAGGATCTCAAATGAGTGCAAATCAAAACCACTTCATCTTTACAGTGCTGAAGTACCTCTCGGCTGATAAGTGCACTAAAACCTAAGAATTATTACATTTTCCCTGAACCCTTACCAGGTATTTCATTCTAGTCCTTTCACTTGGACAGGGAAGCCTTTCTTGGGAATAAATCTGGCCTAACCTACAAATAATGATCTACAGATTATAGGAATAATCACACTGTTTTTCATGTCTTTATAAAGTTGTTGAGCGTCTGCTCATCTAAGAAATATGCAACCATTTGTCTGGGTATCCAGCTGCGTGTGAAGCCAGAAAAGACATTAGTAAGACAGTAAGTAGAGAAGAAGCAGTGCCCTGACGTTAGAGGACTGAATTGTCTGCGCTATGGACACAGACATGGTAGCACATGCATCCGGCCCCTTTCACTTGGCCCCACTGGTGTTCTCTTATTTCAAACATATACACATACATACATCATGCACACTTATCCTGACCTCTGATAGGAGAGTGCGTCAGCACACTACAAGACATTTGTGTCTCATTAGGAATCTGGTGAAGCGGCTGAACAGGAGCAGTTTCCAGACAGCGCGACGTAAGAGCTGAACAGAAACACGACTTCAAACAAATAAATTATTTTTACAAGCAGTCCCCCATGACAGCAGAGTTCACTTACATCTGAAGGTGTGTGTGTGTGTGTGTGTGTGTGTGTGTGTGTGTGTGTGTGTGTGTGTGTGTGTGTGTGTGTGTGTGTGTGTTATATACACAGGACACGTTTAGTCCTGTATATATCAGCCCTTTCACCCTTTCAGATACAGGATGTGTAACAGTGCTGGCCTTATCACTTTTGCTAAAATGCTGTTATTCTATCATTTAGAAACAGGTCACTGTTACATTGTTGTTCTTCATGCTTTCATTTAGATATACTAACAAGTGAGAAAGCCACGGTGAGTGTGCAACATTGGGTGCTGGATATAAATATGTGAGAATGCTGCTAAAAACAGACATCCGGCTCAAAACTTCTCTAAGGAAGTCATTCTGAGCCTCCTTTGCATCTTTCCACAGCTGCATGGCTCATTCCTGCTTCTAACACTTCCTTTAGTTTCTGCAAAGCCTGTCTGCATAGTCTTGCAGATTTCAAAACAAAATTTCTGGATGTTTTTTTTTTTAGGGGGGTGGGGTGGGGAGGTGGGGGTTCCTCCATTCCCTTGGAGGTCATAATCTTACACATATCTATGCATTAATAGATGTGGATTAGTCTTATGTCACACTAAAAGTGATACGTAAATGTTTTTAGGTCTGACCCACTAAGGCTGCTGTCATAACACAAAAATTGAGTGACTCGGATGTGAAGCTGACATGGTCAGACTTCTGTGAGCTGGAAGGTGTCTTTAGGGACAGTTTCTAAAGCTGAGAATAAAGAAACGTACAAAAACACGTTTTCCTTTTTGTGAAAAATAAAAATGTTTTGTTCTCGGTCTTGTTCGACCATCTTTGTGTCATTTAGGAATGCTACACGGCTTTTCGCACGAAAAGCAAACCGCATTGAGAACAACCCTGTAACCAACCGCACAGCTTCATGGTCATCTTGTGTTATTGAGAGGTGTTTTTAATATTCTGTCTCCCTTTTCAATAACTAGTTAGATAAAGTTAGATGGTGACTTTGTAAAGTATCTACAGACCTGGTTTGATTTGGCTGCTTCTTGTAGCTTCTTCCTGGCAGCATGTTTCTCTTTGGCTTTATGAGCTGCTTCCAGTTGTGATTTCAGCTTCTCAATGACGGCCTAAATCACACACAGACACACACACAAAAACAGAAATTTAGTTATAAAACAAAGAACACAATGTTCATATATAACATAAGTTTAAAGCTTTAGAGAAAACTTGACCAAGACAGGAGACCTTGACCAATCAAAGATCCTTTCAGACCTGATCAGGTGAGTATAAACAAGAGAAGGAAGTCCCCACAGTTTAGTAAGATTTCCTAATAAAGCGGGAGGTGAGTGTAGTGCACTGATACCTTCATTAAAGCCAAGTGTGTGACTGTGAACTGCACTTATGGAACACAGGTGTGCAAACAGACATAGTTTGATTGCTTTATCATGTAGGGAGGTGATTATAGCCAGGATGGTAACACTGTAACAGGCAGCTCTGACACGCACCAGAAGAAATCCCATAGCACTCTTAGAATCGACACAGGAAAACAGACAGAGGAAGGCTCGAGTGCGCGGATCAATGAATGCTATAAATTAACAGATCCCCTGATGTGCTGTTAAATCCATGCAAAGATGAGAGTTGAAGCATATGTGCCGAGGAAAGGCAAATCAGTATCAACTCTCCCACAAAGCCAAACAACTTAACTCTGGATTTCACAACAAATATGAACTTTAGAGGATTTTTCACATCAACAAATTCTGACTTATTCATGTAGTCATATCCATGTGTGTTTATATGCTATTGATCATCTGAGACTATTGTACTATACAAGCGATCAATCAAACTGAATACTGAATTGCCACAATACCAGAGGATTTTTCAACTCTGTGTCAAAACGGGAGGTTGCATTAAACCGGACAATGTTCCGTTATGAATGATGTTTGTAGCATACAAGTAACTAGACTGAGGTATGTCTTTTAGAACAAGTCAGTTCTAAAGGCGTTTCTGTATCCATCGATCCATCTGCTGCCACTAATCCAGGTCCAGGTGTTGGGGCAGCAGTCTAAGAAGTCTCTAAGCTCTAACAGGCATCGTTCTCCAGCTGTTCTAGGAAGACATTCCCAGGCCAGCCGTGACTCACGTTCTCCCCAGTGCTTCCCCTCGTTCTGCTCCAGGGCCTCTCCCAGTTGGTCTGAAACACTGCTGCTTTGGAGGAAATTAATGCCCGAGTTAAAACAGGTTGACAGAAGGTCAGCAGTAATAAATAACTGCCTCACCGTATTGCCCATGATCTCTGCCTTTATTAGCTTGGACCCTAGTTTGTTCAGCTCCTCCTCTGACAACAGTGGAACCTCTTCCTCCTCCTCTTCTTCTTCTTCCTCGCCTTCGCTCTCAGCCCTAGGTAAACACACAGAGGAGAGACTGAAGGGTGCACTAAAACAAAGAGGTGAAAAGGAAAATTTAAAACATGTCACCGATTTACTATATGTCAAATTCATAACTCTAAATAGAAACCTGCAAAATTAAATTGTCCATTAAGTTTAAAAAATAAAAATTCACTTGAACTGTTTTCCTCTTTTCCTTTAGACTTTTCCGTACTCCGCCTTCCGAACGGCCGCTTTCAAAGACACAATGATGCCACCCTGATAAGAGGCTTTATCTTCTAATTGGAAACGTATTTGTGAAGGTTTTAATTTTAACCATATAGTTGTTTGCTTCTGTGTTTATGTGTTATGAATCATTTGAGTCTTTGAGCCCTCCAGAGATCATTACATCCTTGCCTTGAAGGATTAGCTCTGCAGCCTGGGAAGCGTCGTTCTAGGCTATTACACTTCTCACAGCATCATTTCATGCTGCTGCCACACTGTAGACTCATTTCATGCTGCAGGGGTTCTGAGTGCCGTTTTACCCAAACAACTCAGCTTAATGAGGCAAAACAGAACAACTGTGAAGCCTTTACATAGCACTGATACTCCAACATCTGGCCTACAACAAAGGACCATGTTGGACTTGAAGTTACTGCAGTTATTTTTAAATTCTTCATAATGTTTGTCTCACAAATTGCAAAATAAATTAAACATTTCGGTGTTAGAAACGCAAGGTTATGCTGCAAACCCTGTTCTAAAAAGGTTTTGTCTGAGATTAGTATGTATGTATGTATAATACAGAGGCGAATAAGAGAGACGGAAATTCTTTTTTTTTTTTTTAAAAAAGAAGACTTGCAGGGGGCATGGTGGAATTAGCTAAACTGCATCAGTCTGACTACTGGGAAACGCTGTGTGAAGGAGCTCATAACAAATGCTTTCACAAAGTGACTGATGTCCGACACCAGAAACATGGAGCAAACAGCATTGTGGCAGAAACTCCGCTGCAGGGGCCATTTACAGTTTTAGATACAGCAAAAAAACAAACAAACAAAAAACAGCATAGATAAAAGACAACTGGCTAAGCTTAGAGCTTATTTCCGTCTGTCTGTTCATATGCAACAGTGGTTAAGATATTATTAGGTAAGCTAGCATGTAGGAGAGAAAAATATGAGAATGTTTATAAATTGCACCTATTGCAGCTTTATGCAGTTTAACATCATAGAAAGTTTTGGTTTTTAGGCATTAAAATAATTTAAAAAAAACTTTAAACCTTGGTGGTGCAGCAGGTTGAGGAACAGTTACAGTCTTCTCAGCATCTCTCTTGTTTTCCTGTTGTGGTTTATCAGAGGTGTCAGATTCACAGGCAGGACTGCTGCTCTTCTTCCAGGCTGGAGCTCTGCTGGAGTCTTCATCATCAGAGCTGGGTTTCAGGAACCCTTTGGATGGTCGTGCAGGAGGAGGAAGACGCTGAGGAGCTGGAGAGGAACGAACTAAAGATTAGGGACGTGCACAAATAGTTGACAAGATGACTAATCGTCTCTTCTGTCACTAGTCGGTACCAAACGTACCAGTCGCAGACTAATTGCAATCATTGTAACTGATGCCCAATGATGGTAAATAGTAGTGTCCTAAATGTTATGTAGCCATGTGCCGCCAGATGAAGCATCGTTGCTGAGAAACTTCATAAATTTGTTAATCTTGGGCTGACATTTTTATTGACATTATTATTGTTAATTTTTAAAGGCGAAAGAATGAGATCACAGACACAAGTGTGGAAAATGAGCTTTCGTCGAAGGGTGGATGGACTTTAGCATAGGAGGAGGAGTTCACTCGTTCAGGAGGGGGTTTAGAGTGGAGCTGCTGCTTATCCACATTGAAAGAAGCAACGTTAAGGTGTTTTGGTGTTTTCTCACACAGGATTAAAAACAAGACGGCCACCTCCTTTTGACTAAGGAGGAAATAAAAGGAAAAAAAAAACAACCAAAAAACAAAAATTGATTACCCAGTGATTGCATCGTCAAGTGACCGATCGCAAGCAGTTATAATGGCCAAGTAGTCACTCAGAGGCAGCACCCTCAGCCTCTGGCGATCACTTTTGATTGTATAGGTTGCCTGGTGGGAGGAAACCTGCCTCCGAAAAAAATCGCGGTCCGACTCAGACTGACTGCAATCACTCTCAGCGAAGGTCTGCAGATCTGCAATACGTCTCTTTGCAAGAGCTGTACCAATGTACCTGCACATGTGATGTGACAATAAAAGTGATTTGATTTGATTTGATTTGAAGAGGTGACTTGACTCAAATGGGTGCCAACTGTATGACTCTGGTTATAATCCCATATTTATATGGGATTTATATTCCATATTTATACACCATATATGCCATTTTGTGGTTAAATGTGATTCTACAGCAACTACATCAGAATTTGTGGAGGAATTTCTGAATTTCTAATTCAAATCTATGAGGTTCTGGCTGGACTCTGCATGTGAATTTCTGTTTGTAGATGCCAACAGATTTGCATTTTTTTCCACCGTCTACCTTGTAAACTGACAGCAGACTGTCTTATCACAGTTTTAACACCATCTCGATGCACTCAAGTTGCTTTGTAAACATCAGCTGACTGCGAGTGGTCGCAGACATGTTCACCGTCTTCAAAGCAAAGTGAATAAGATCACAAATTAATAGTGCATGGTCACAATTCTTATGGCCATGTCATGATCTCCAATTGCTGTTTTTCCTATAATGACTGTAGCATTATGTAGCAAATGTTCCCTAAATGGGATTAATATATTGATGCTTCTTTGTACATATAAGAAAAGGTCTTGACGCAAACTCACTTTCACCACTGTCATCATCTTCTGAGGGTTTGAGGAAGCGGCCTTGCAATGATCCAAGCGTAAGGGAGTGTTGATTCCAGCTTTGCCCAGAAGATGATGCTGCTGCATCGGTCCTACCTTTTTCGCTTCCTCCATCCCTACACCTATCCCCATCTTTCTCTCTGCCTGCATCTCTGCCTCGTCCTCTATCCCTGTCCCTCTCTCCTTCTCTGCCTCTATTCCTGTTCCTTTCTCTATCCTTTTCATTTTCTCTATACCTGTCTCCATCTCGACCTCGCTCCTCCTCTCTTCCTCTATACCCTCCCCTTCCACCGTGGTATCTTTCTCGGCTTTCCGATGACGATTCCTTGTCCTTTTCATTTTTTCTCCACCGATCTCTGTCTTCCCCGTCCTCATCCTTTCTCTTCCACCTCTCCCTGTACTCCTCTTCTCCTTTCCTCCACCCGCCTCTGCTTGTGCCATCTCCTTCTCTTCTCTTCTGGTCGTACATAGCTTCTTCAGCCTCATCAAGTCTCTGCTGAAATTCTTCCATTGACTATAAAAGGACAGAAATACAAAACACCACAAGGCAAATGTTCTCAGTTCAGATCTTCAGATCACATACCTGAACTTTACTCTGGACCTAAGGCACATAAAACAAAAAGTGGCAGGAAACAATAGAGTGAATGCATAATGTATCTGGTGTATAATTTCCAGCAGGCTACTCTGATGTGTAAAAATTTTGCTGGCCTCAGATGCAGGTGACTCTGAAGGTATTTTTACTGCAGTTCAACATGAATCAGGCAAAAAAAAGCAGCAGCTTTCTGGCTTCCTGACTAAGCTGAAAGTCAGCTGCGTTACTATAACAAACAAGAGCTGCGCTGCTGACAAAGTTTTGACAAAGGAAACAGAAGTCATGCACACAGAAAAACACACACGCTCTATTCACACAATGTTCTGACAGTGAATTTTTTCTGCGCTGATAAATAGATGCACAAACGCTGAAACTGCTGAAAGTGACACAACACAAAGGACACCAGGCACTGTGTGTGTGTATGTGTGTGTGTGTGTGTGTGTGTGTGTGTGATGTCAAACAGCAAAGACACAGATTAATAATAGAACAAGGTGTCCAAGGTGTCTCTTTCCTCCCACAGTAGTGAGGGAATATGTGTGCATAAATCCTCGTCTTCTAAGTGCATTTGCTTTGACAGTTAAGCCTTTCTTACTAAGATAAACGTGAACGTCAGTCGATGTTTTTATGTCCAAATCTCAATTGTTATGCAGCGTCATCATCCGTTACGTGCACATGTATGTGTGCGAATGTGTCAGAGCAGCAAGAGTTAATTCTCACTCCGTATCTCTCAGCCACCACATCACTGAGGCTGCGCTGTTCCCTCTCTGCCTGCTCCTTCATCCTCTGGTAGCTTTTCCTCAGCCAGCTCAGACCACCATCATTCACTACTGGGCCTGTAGGCATACACAGGGAAAACACATACAGTTAGGTTTTTGAATAACACATTTATTTTAATAAACATATTTTTTTTTACATTTTGCCTCTGTATGCCAGAGGCAAAATTAAATCAAACAACCAAGGCTGTGATTTAAGTGCAGGCTCTCTGCTTTAATTCAAAGGGTTTTACAAAATTTTTTACAAATCGGTTTTGGAACTGCAGTCATTTTTATACACAGTCCCCACATTTTCAAAGGCTCAGAATCATTAGGACAAATAACTGACAGCAGTTTCATGGCGAGGCTTCTACCCTCTTTGTTTCATGGCAAATTACACAGATGAAAGATTTGGAGCTGATGCAAAATGCTACAAAAACGACACAAACAAGCAGCAGCTGAAGGTGACTGCAGTAAAGAACAGGCGGAGCATCTCAAGGGTGGAAACACACGTTTGGTGAAGCCTACGGGGTCTAGACTTCACATGGTCACTGGGTGCAAAGGATTTTCCTTCAAAAAATTATCCTGATATTTAAAAGTAAGCTAGTCTGTCATTTTAAGCAGTTCAATCATATCTTGATTGTGAATTTTAACATCACTGTGGTGGGGTACAGATGCAAAACTACAAAAAAGGAAACAGGAAAAACTGTAAAATATAAATTTCATTTAAAAGTTACAAATGTATGCACACCTTCACATTTTCTTAAGATGGGCCGATTTGGAGTATTTGCTGGGCTGATTCTAGCCCCCAGGCCTTATGTTTGGCAACCCTGTACCAGACATTAACTAGCATTATCTACATTAAACTCTACAGTAGATCCAGGTGATCTTTCACTAGTGGACTTTTTGCACACACCATCATAGAAACAAAAGAAAACAAAACCAAAAACAAACACCTAATCCCAGGTACAAAGAAAAAAAATCCACAAAAAGCGAGTGAACAAAATAAGAAAGCCAGGCTGAGGCAAAAAGAAGAAGAGTAATAGAGACGAACCCAAGGTCAGGATTAGGGAGGTGGGAAAAAACTAGATAAACACATTTCTCAAATCTATGGGAAGTTAATGTTCCTTCCAACTTCCCAGAGCAATACGACATGACGAATGCACCGACCAAAGCCAAATGTCTCTCTGGTCAAGGTCAGCAATGAGCATTTTATTTCTTTGTGTTTGGGAGCACACCACTGCTTAAATATCTGCTTCAAAGCTGAAGAGAGGAGAGCAAAAAGCTAAAACTCTGTCGTCCTTAAAGCACGCTGTACAAATATAAGACTACAGTCTTTTTTCTGTCTATCTCTTTTAAAAAAGTGTGGAGAAATGAGGTGAACAACATTCCTCAACCACACTAAATTTGAATTAAACATGAATACTCCATGTATTTGTTTTTGTTTCATCCTATTTTGCTTTGCTTTCAATTCAAGTTTACAAGAGGCTATGCGAGCTCTCAAGGGAAGCTTCACTTATGGTATAGAGATCACAGACACGTGCGTACATATCTGAATTTGCTTGTCAGCTTAACGCAGCTCTCTCACTTTCTTTTCCCAAATCCCCGACTCAGAAGCCTTGCTTTTCTCTTCCTCTCCTGTCACACGGCCAATTTTGTTTTCTGTCTACAAACATGCTTTTTATTATTTTCTTTTTATCTTATTCTACCTTCTTCTGCACGTTCAGAACACCAGCAAAGTCTCTGGCTAATTAAAAAACAAAAACAAACACATAAAAAACCCTCCCAAAAAACAATACAAACTTACAGAAACTCCCTTGAGTAGGACTGTGGCTCAAAGAAATCAGTCTTTTTCAATGTGGGCAGGTTCAGGGTGAAATATAAATGTGGGGTTGAGAGGGTCACTATTTGTAATAGTAGGAATGTTCCTCTGAGGCCTCAGATTGTAAGAGTATCCAAATAAAATATCCATCAATTAAAAGGCATGCAGGAAGGGAAGATGTTAAAGCCCCCGCATAGTATTTTACAAATCATTTAGTACATTTATTTACAATACTCGAAAGCAGTATGTACAAGATCTTTCCTAAATCAAGATAGTTGCTTCAAAGGATGAGAATTAAATATAGAACGCAACTTCCAAGCCAACATGAACAAAGGTCCTTAAAGTACATAAAAAGAGAAGCTGAGAAAACACAGGAAAAAAAGTGTGATATAACCTCAAAGATAACACTACCAAGTAGGCCCAGTTTTAAAATCAATGTACATTTAAGGGACTTATTTTAAAGCCAACATTTCAAATACCAATTTGAGCGAATGGGCAGTATAGTAAACCACGGATTTGTCAAATGTGTCATTTACTTGAGCTGAAGCCCAGCAGAAGGGAGAAGGATGGAAGAGAAAACATGACAATCAAGGTCACATGAGCAAGAGAAGACAGAAAACGGGACAAACAGGTAGAACATCTGAGTAGCACACTATTTTCAGTGTTAGGTTATGTACAGTGTATAAGCTGCTCTGCACTTCAATCTAAACCAATATAACTAATGGATATTCATGTTCGCTGATGATAAAGTGAAACAAACAAATACAATTAAGAATCAAATTATATTCTGAGGAGATGAGACAAAAACCCTCAAAGAATAGTTTACATTTCGCAATCATAAAACTGGAAAACTCTCAATAGAGTCTAGTATGTTACCTTTTTTTGCTGCAGAATCAGTCATCTCCTCTGGGGGCAGTCCAGTTCCTCCATCTTTCCAGTATGGGTTTAGCTCTAATTTGTGCAAACCAGCCTAAGAATTATAAACACACACAAAAGAACATCTTATATTCATTTAAATAATCCAACAGGAGCACAAAAACAGTAAGCGGTGACAAACGAACGTCTCACTCACACTGTTTGGGTGAGAGGTTCGACCCAAGCTGCAGAGAAACAATTTGGACATAAACGATCTCTTTAACTTTCTTAACAGCAGTTCATCAAAGCTACTTCTTACTTGACTGGCATCCTGTTAGGAATCCAAGGACGTGCTGTGCTGAGCAGTTCTCATAATTCGCTGTAGGTTTTCTGTTACACCCTTAAAACAATTAATGTGATATGTACATTAAACTGTAGCTATGCCACGCACCACCAACAGTTAATGCTCAACCTGTGAGAGACTCTGCAGTGAATATTTTGCAGTTATAAAGAAAGCTACACTTTCATCACACGACCCAGCTCCCAGTAGTTATGACAAAGCAAGCAAATACTAGAAGGTTCGTTTTAATTTGATGATTCAGAAACTGCTCTTCTTGCATGGTATGCTGAAAAGATTATTATGATGCGATGCATTTGGGTAGTGTCACTCTGCAGCCAGAAACTAAGTGGGGGAAAAAAAACAACACACACAAACCTGTTCAATGGCCTGAGCCTTGGCTCTCTCTTCCTCTTTCTGACGTTCTTTCTCAGCCCTTCTATCAGCAGTGGATGTAGTCTTCATTGCCAGGAAGTCAAAAGTCATCCATTCATCTCTCTGCGGGGTGAAGAAAGACGGTGGAGAGTTAAACGAGGAAAATACACAACTTAACACATAACACGTTTCCTCTCAAACAAACAAAGAAGTGAAAAACTCCAAAAACATTTTCAAATTTGCTACTTTACGGAAGTAATTAATGAGTATGAGTACGGTTTAAGAGCAAACAAAGCTTGTGTGCACGTGTAAATGCTTTCATATCTCTATAGACAGCATCGCCTCTTATAATGAAAAATGAAAAAGAAAAGGTCATTATCATTCAGGAAACCTGATTCTACAATTAAAAATACCTTGAAAAATTACTTTCTGAGTCTAATAATTATTTAGTAAAGAAAGACTTGTTGAGGAAGTGACCTGGACATTCTGTGTTGGGCTGACATCGCTCTCTGAAGGTTTGGACTCACTGGGAACTTGCCAGGCTTTAGTCTGTGTCTGAGGCTGAAGCTCAACCCACTCATCTTCAGAGTCCTGACACAGAGTCAGAGGAAATAAAAGGAAAAGAGAATAAGACAGGAAATGATAACAAAGAAGGGAAGCAATAAAAAAAAAAAAAAAAAAATCAATCAAAGAGTGACAAGAGCTGCAGTCTTCTCAATCAATAGCATTGCCACTTGACAAGGATGTCACTTTATAACAAAATAAACATGCTTTGATCATTCAGAAATGTTACAATATGAAATCTCCAACTGCAAAGCTCAATAATTGCTCATATATCAGATATCAGCTTTAAATCGAGGATAAATCTTCAGGATTTAACTTGAGGCCACGCTTAAAGGAATCCTGCAGTAAATGACTCTGTAATCTACCTGTGAGCTGTCACTTGAGCCATCTCCTGTTTCTGCCGCCTTCTTCTCTTTCTTGGCCTTCTTCTTCTTCTCTTTTTTCTTTTTTGATTTCTTCTCTTTCTTCTTTTTGCTCTTGACAGAACCCTCCTGCAGCAGATGCAGAGGGAATGATTATTTTCTCTTAACTTCACCTTAAGTTTGTTAGATAACCATAATTTGTCAAAAATGCACACGGAATCATTTCTCAATCATAAAAGATATGCACGTGTGCTTTTCCCCAGGTTAAAGTTCTCCAATAAAGAACAAACACAGGAATGTGTCTCCAACAGTGATCGACATCCATTTCCAAAATGAAATGAATAAAGAACTAAATAAATACACTATGAAATAATAAATCGTCTAATTAATTAACCAAAATTGAAAATAGATAAATAATTGTATAAAATGTGTCATTAATTACACCTTCAATAGAAAATGAATTATTTATCAAATGCATAATTAATCAAATGTACTGATTAATTGTATTTAAAAACATATTTACCTATTTAATTATTTCATGACGTAAACTGCTCCAACACAGAAAAGTGCACACAAATCAATTACACAAACCTACTGTAAAACTTAAGAAATGATTATACTGCAAAGATTTCCCCAGTGTACCAGCAGCCATTACTTCAAGGAAATAATAAAAGTTTTATTTTGTTGTAATATAAGTATTAAATTAAGTATTAAATGTATTAAAAGTATTAAATCTGTAATATAAGTCTTAAAAATACATATTTTTACGAGCCCAGTCATATTTGAGCAAACGCAGTAAGGATGGTTCATGCAACTATCTAAAGGCAAGGTCTGCACGAGTATAAATGTTCCATCTTACGTCTTCTATCTGCTGCAGCCTCTCGTTGACCTCAGGGAGCATCCAAGTGTCCTCCCCTCTCTGCCTTTTCAGCTCCTTCCTCCTCTGTTCCTTGTCATACTGCTGCTTGGCCTGGATGACAAAATGGAAATAAACACTTCAAAAGTTTTACTAGCATTTGGATTGTGACATATATTTATTAGACACTTTATTAGGTACACCAGGGGGTTGGGAAGCGCATCTGTAACCGGAAGGTCCCCGGTTCGATCCCTGGGCTCTCTGTCCTGGTCGTTGTGTCCTTGGGAAAGACACTTTACCCTACTGCCTACTGGTGTTGGCCAGAGGGGCCGATGGTGCGATATGGCAGCCTCGCTTCTGTCAGTCTGCCCCAGGGCAGCTGTGGCTACAACCGTAGCTTGCCTCCACCAGTGTGTGAATGTGAGAGTGAATGAATAGTGGCATTGTAAAGTGCTTTGGGTGCCTTGAAAAGCGCTATATAAATGCAATCCATTATTATTATTATTGGAAGAGTAAGTCAAATAACCACACGTTACAACCAAGGTATGCAAAAGAGCATTTCTGAAGCCACAACACATTGAACCTTGAGGCTACAGTGGCAGAAGAGCACACTGGGTGTCACTCTAACTAAAAACAAGAAACTGAGGCTGCAGTTCACAAGCTCACCAAAATTGGACATCAGAAGTTTGTAAACCGTCTCCTAATCTGCTGAGTCTTGATTCTTGCCATAACAGAAGAGAATATGGTAAGAATTTGGTGGAAACAACATGGGAGCATAGATCCATCCTGCCTTGTATCACCAGTTCAGGCAGCTGGTGGTTGTGTAATTGTGTGGGGAATATTTTCTTGGCACACTTTGGGCTCCTTCATAACAAATTAGCAATGTTTAAATGCCACAGTTTAACTGCATATCACTGCATGTGTTTTTTATCCCTTTGTGACCACAGTGTGTCCATCTTAAGAAGGCTGCTTCCAGCTGGATGAAATACCATGTTACAAATAAAAAATATTAACACGTCAATGAGTTCACTGTACTCCGATGCCCTCCTCAGCCGCCAGATCTCAATTCATGTGTGTTGCTATCACGTCAATAAGGACCAAAATCTGAGCAAAGTTTCCAAGACCTTGTTGAATCTTAATTACAAAAAATTAGGACAGATCTAAAGACAGAAGGGGATCTAACCCGGTATTAACCACCTATATGTAAAAAAAAAATGTATGGTGAGTATAATACCAGTTCAGGAAGATGCAGAGCTAGCCTGATGCGGTGGCCAGAAACCGAAAAGCTGACATTAAAAATTATTAGAATTTGACAGCTCAATATCGAAAAGGCAGTCCCCAAACTCTTTGTTTTGCTTATTACACAGGAGATGAGGGCTGAGGTTGTCAAATATTTAAACATTAAACGGCCTTTCAGTTTATGTTTACATGTGTGACATTGATTAATCATTTCTATTCCACTTTAAACTCAGTATAATAAATCAGGTGGCACTCTTTGCTTTAGCCACCTCAATTACGTGTGAGCAAAGCAGATAGTGTGGCTCATCTACTGGAGGCATCATCAGGTGCACTCTGTGGGAGTACCTCCATCTGCTAACAGTGTAAACAAAGCTGCACGGCAAAAAGATAACGCCCAATCGACAAACTGTGTATATATGTGATTATAACAACGAGGCCGTCCTAATCTTTAAAACGGGCAGCGCGAGTAGCTGACACTGTGGCATATATCATCTGTTAAACACATGTCTGCTATCTGCCTCATTCAGTGTTTGCCTTCTCTCTACGAGCCTGACAGGATCTGCCTGTTCAGATACACAAATGTCATCGGGTTATTGTGAAGATACACAAGTCCTGTTAGCTTTCCAACAGAGAAAGGGGGACCAAAAACGACACAAAGGTGCCGGTTTATATAACAAGTACGGATAATTCCCTGAAAAGACGCTGCTGTGTCACAAAACACTCACACTAAGAGTTAACATGACTGTGGGTGTTAGCCTACTTAGCTTGCTAGCTTTCCTTTGAATAAAACGCGTATGATTTAAACCAAAAATGATGGCAAATAAACAAATTGAGATTTAAACAGAGAGATATTGTTTCGGAAGCTGACATTTCGTACCTTCTCTAGCGCCTCTTGTCGTGCCTGTCGTTTCTTTTCTTTTCTTTCATCGATGCTACTTGTACTCTCAAAACTGAGTCCGTACTCCGCCATAACAACGCCGTCAATGTTTTTGTAAAGTGTCGTAAAGCGTTGAGGTTTACGACTACTGTCGTTTTGTGGTTGTTGTAGTTCAAAAAGACGGCAGTAATTTTGTCGTCCAATGTTTTCGACTCAATTTTTTCTCCTTATCCTATTTCATTATATATGGACACTTATGATTTGGCACAATGTTTCACCTGACAGTTAACATTTACATTTACAATGACAATTTAATTCACTTCAACAGAATGTGATTTTAGTGTCTACAATGAAGATAGTAATCATAAATACAGACTGTATTTACAATCCACAGTCATTCAGCTAGGTGCTGGAAATATTCCCCAGATTTTGACCTATATTGACATGTTATCATCACACAGTTGTTGCAGATTTATTTGCTTCTTGTTTATTACTGAATTTCCTGGAGGAACCCATCCAAGGGATTAATAAAGTTTCATCTAATCTAATTATGCCAATCTCCTGTTCTACCACGTCCCAAATGTGCCCTACTGGAGTTAGATCCCATGACTCTGGAGGACATTTGAATACATTTTCATGATCAAGAAACCAGTTTGACGTCATCTGAGCTTTGTGACATGGTGTGTTATCCTGCTGTAGGCGGTCATCAAAGGATGGATATAGTTTGGTCACAGAAGAAATTCGATATGGTCAGCAGGAAGACTTAGGTAAGCTGTGACAACAATGCCCAGCTGGTACTAAGAGGCCCAACGTTCGCCAAGAAATTACCCCTCATGTCATTACACCACCATCAGGCTGAACTGTTGATATAGGTAGGATGAATCCATGCTTTCCTGTTGCCAAATTACACCACATCCTCTCAATGTTGCTGCAGAAATTAAGCGACTTCCTCCGGCAGTTCAAAGACCTGCAATGTGGGGTTAGGTTAATTGAGGATTATAAATTGCCCATAGTCATAAATGTGAGTGCAGATGGTTGTCTGTCTCTCTGTGTTAGCCCTGTGCAGATTGGCCAGGGTGTATCCTGGCTGCCTCTCGCCCTATGGTAGCTGGGATAGGATCTAGCCCACACGCAACCCTGATAAGGATAAATGAAAGAGAAAGGAAGGATGAGCAGTCGAACAAGTGTCCCTAGCAAAGTGGCTGGTGAGGAAATCAATCAAGGTTTGTTATTGTCTTATTCAGATCACACATATGACTTATGGATCAGGAAAGGACTTGCTTTCAGTAGAAATGTCTCTTGACTCCTGTGAGCTGATTTAAATGTCTTGCAGATTCCCAAATAAATAGGCTACACCTAAGGGAAAACACTAAAGCTTTACATGTCACAGAATGTCAAGTGCTGAAACTGCTGTCTGACACAACCACTACTGTACACTCACATCTTTTCTGTTAATGTTTTCTCTCACATGCAGCCTGTTTTACTTAGTCAATAAACCACTATCAATAAAAGCCTCCAACCCATCCGCCGTCTCAGCACCTAATGTGTTTGTCTCTGTGGGTCCCGGAGGAGCTGCCGATCAATTACTGACCTGACAGAGGAGCCACATGGAATAACCACGCTTCACTCCACAGACATCAATAGCCCATTATCCTACAATCCACTCGATCTTTTAGCTGCCTAGTAAAAAAAAAAAGAGAGATAGTTTTGAAGGTGTTTATAGAAAAAGAAGGAGTTGTTATTCAATTATACTTCAGCATTAGTGCATTATACAATCAAAATTAGAGAGAACTGAGCATAAAGATATTTTAATTAATTAAATCCATATTTATCTTGAACTAATCACAGCAGTTATAAGTTGTGAACAAGGGAATTGATAACAGCTGATATTTCTCATTTTTCCAAACATGAAATGATATTAATCGCAGGTACCAAATGAAATAAACCTTTTCAGTGTGCTCTGGCTTCGCCTGTTGTTTGTACCTGAAGCACCTGAAATACTGGGAACAGGCTCTTGTAGGGGACCAGTTCATGATTCCCATCTCTCATAGTGATAATAATAATGTTAATAATAACGCTGTAACAGTACATAACAATGGCCTCATATACTCATAGTGAATATGTCAGTATGCTGTGCTGTAGTGGCTACACCGAGCTGAGCAATTCGAGAACTACACACAGCTGTACTCTCATGCATGGGCACTGGATACATGCCTTCATAACTACTTAATTTGACGCTATAATCACAGATGCACCATATTTAAAATGATAAGTAAATCTTTCTATGTCCAAGACAATATGTCCAGACGTGATTACAAACTACCCAGATAACATTAAGGTAATGGAGCAGTGCATGTGGTAGTATGGCTTTCAATACTTTACATAAATTACACTACTCACACTACTACACTATACGACATTATATAAATACTCTACTCAAATATTGTAGTCTGTCAGAGAAACTCCTAAAAGATATAACCATACTGGGAGTTGTTTCCTCACTTTTTTCGTGGCATAGCTCTGTAACAACAAAGGAGGGCCTTATAGGGTCTGTTAATTAATGTGGCCTTAAGAAACACAAACACATTACAGGGTGCACATATTATTCAAGTCCGTGTATGTGAGGAGCAGGATTAAGAATTTAAATCTGGACTTAACAGGGAGCCAATGAAGAGAAGCCAATACAGGAGAAATATTTTTTCAATATTTTCTCAATTTCTAGTCCCTGTCAGTACTCTTGCTGCAGCATTTTGGCTTTTCAGGGAGTTTTTAGGACATCCTGATAAAAATGAATTACAGTAGTCCAGCCTAGAAGTAATAAATGCATGAACTAGTTTTTCAGTGCCATTCAGAGACAGAACATTTCTAATTTTAGAAGTATTGCGCAAATGGAAGAAAGCAGTCCTACTGGAGGCCAAGGTAATGCCATCCAGAATTAGATTCTGGTTGGATATATTTGTAAGATTACTATAACCTCAGTTTTATCTGAAGTTAGAAGAAGAACCTTAGAGGTCATCCAGGTCTTTATATCTTGAAGACATTTCTGCAGTTTAAATAATTGGTGTGTGTTATCTGGCTTAATGGATAGATAAATTTAGGTGTCATCTGCATAGCAGTGAAAATGTATGCTATACCTTCTAATAACACTGCCTAAAAGAAGCATGTATAATGTAAACAGAATTGGTCCAAGCACAGAACCCTGTGGAACTCCATAATTAATCTTATTGTGTGAAGAGGACTCCCTATTTACATGAACAAATTGGAGTCTATCACATAGGTATGATTCAAACCACTGCAGCGCAGTACCTGCAACACCTACAGCATGCTCTAATTGCTGTAATAAAATATTGTGGTCAATAGTATTGAACGCTGCACTGAGGTGTAGCAGGACAAGCACAGACATGAGTCCGCTGTCATAGGTCTTTAAAAGATCATTTGTAACTTAAGATTTCTTTTCTCATACTTTTCTCATAGTAAGTGCTTTTTTGTGGACAAAACAGACTAGTGGCAGGGTTCCAAAAACTACTAAAGGGATCAGAGGCATCAAGAGTACTGCAATAGAAAACAACTGAATTTGGTCAAATTTAGAAGTGCTCAATCATCCAGGTAAGGAAATCCCAAAAAGTTTATCCTGTTGATCTGGACGTAACGTTTTCAGTGGGGGAAAGTTTCGTCACTCATCCAAGTGACTTCTTCAGTTTTCTGCAGTACTGACTCTGGCATGTGAAATATGTTGAATAAAGACACAGTGGTCCTGTCGCCAAGGCGCCAAAAATTGGTCCGCTCCTAGGATCGGGTCCCCCGGCAAAAACAGAGTAATATGGTATACACTGTTAAGTGCCAAGGGGATTGCCATGATTAATACATTGGGGAGACCAAACAACCTCTGGCTAAGCAAATTGCACAGCACAGAAGTGCTAACTCCTCAGGCCAGGACTTTCCAGTCTATTCAGACATACAGGTCAGTGACCACTATTTCATTGATGAGGATGTACACATCCTGGACAGGGAGCAATGCTGGTTTGAGCGGGGAGTCAAGGAGGCCGTTTGAAAAGAGAAAGGCCCTCTCTGAATTGAGGAGGGGGCGTAAGGGTACATCTTTCACCATCTTACAATGCTGTGACTGCAGCCATTCCCCAACTCTCAGTGAATGGTACTGTTGCTGGGCAAAACCAGCAACGGTCAACTTATGTTTCAATAAAGTGTGTATGTGGGTTTTTTTTCCAAGAGGCAGATATTTATTCCATCAAGATGTGTTCACTCAGGAGATTCAACAAATGAAAAATACTAAGTGATTTTTTTATTTTTCCAGTTAACAAGTATTGTTTTCTTAGCGATGGCTACAGGTGTTAGCGTGGGTTAAGGTTGTTTGGTTGGAAGATCAATTGAAGTTATGACACAGAGCAAGCAGAAATGAGGAGAAATTGGGATTCTACAGCCCAAGATAGGGGAAAGGTTTTGAGTGACTTGAAGCCAGGAATCCTGAACAGGTGAGCAGAGCCATACTGTGTGAGAATTAGTGTCTAGGTTGTTTTAACTACAGGGAAAATATCAGAATCAGGAAAAAAAAAAGTTATTTAGCATCTGTTTCATGATATGAGTTCTGTGAAGGATTTAATATCGAATGAGTCGTAAATTAATATTTTTTGTCACTGAGAATGTATTTTTACAAATATGTGCTGAAAAATAATGTTCTAAAGACTTTTTCCTGTTTAGAGATGGGTAGATGTATTGAATTTGTGGTTGAAATTAGTTTATATAACTTAGAGAATTGTTTTGGTTGTTGGAGAAATCACTGAAAACTCTTTTACATATGCCAGTGGTTATAAAGGGCTGTGAGGCATAGGAATTTTTTCTTAACTGCATTCTTTAGTTGTTGATTACAAGAGTATTTCGGTTGCCTAGTCCAAATCTTTGAAACACGTTAGTAGCTTTTTCTAAAACTGTCTTTCATCAGAAATTGAGAATCACTCTTGTCGTTCTTTTTCTAAAAGTAGAACGGGAGGCAGACTTTCAGCTATCAGCACCCTCACCTGTGGAACCAGCCCACAATTTATTTTCAGTAGACAGAGACTCTCCTCTTTTAAATGAGACTCAAAACTTTCCCTTATTTCTTTTCCTTAATTTATTAGTTGGAGCTGGATCAGTTGACCCAGACCTATCCTTTAGTTATCCTGATTTAGGCTGCGACCACTAGGAGACTTCCAGTGATGCACTTAGCACTTCGAGTTATGTCTTTCACTGTCAGCATGTTCATATACCACTACTGCATGTCATTAACATTTGCCTTCTCTCTTCCACAGTGAGTCTTTGGTCCTGTCTCCCTCCCATAACCCTATAACCTGATTGGAGCAGATGGTTGTTCCTCCCTGTGCCTGGTTCTGCTGAAAGTTTCTTTGTGTTCAAAGGGAGTTTTCTCTTCCCATTGTTGCCAAGTGAGTGTTTAGAGGGGATTATGTGATTGTTACGGTTTACTCTTGATTACTGTAGGGACTTTACCTTACAATATAAGATGACTGTCTTGTAAATTGGCGCTACATAAATTGAATGGCATCACATCAAATTGAACTTGGATATAACTCCTAATCAAACCTAAAGAAATCTCACCCAATTTGGACATCCAGCACAATCATAGCGGACAAACTGGTTAAACTGAAAGATACTTTTATCCTCGGTTCTTAGGAGGAGATGGGGATATTGCTCTTTGAATTTTCCTTCACCCTATACTTTATTCAATAAAATGTTAACATTTTGTTAAACAATGATTATTTTATTGTTTTATGTTATAAAATAAATTTAATGTCTAAATATGTATTTCCAACTTTTTTTATCCTAACCATACGGATGGATAGTTATCTAAAAATAAAAATATCAAGAGCGAAAATATGAAGACTGACAGATGATTAAGTCTAGGGTGTGCCCTAAATTATGTGTGAGTGTCATTAAAGGCATCTTCGTGTGACATTCCAACATGTCACACCCCTGGCTCGACGGGAAAGGCAAATTATGGATATCACACATGATTTATCAAAACGTTAAACTTGTCATCGCTTGATTGTTAATGTGTGTATTGTGTGGATGGGTGTTTCTGTGCTGTGTAAAGCTAACAAAATTCAGACAAACCCAGATGGCCTAGAACAGTGGAAGATAGCTGAGCAATTACCAAAGTAACAAACATTTTAACAAAATCCTGGAAGGGGATATAGAGGCCTGAGGGCCATCACACACATTTATTTAGAAAAGAAACGGTCAACATAATAAGTACAAGTACACAGTAACAATCAGTGTAGACAGCTGTTCTTAAAAAAGTCAAAGAGGAACGGCGTAGAATTGATTTGACCTGGATTTTCTCTCTCTGTATGTAAAGAAATCCAATTAAAAATAATGTGAAATGAGAAAAAGCAATAATAAGAAAACACCAATGATATGTAAGATCTTATAATGTGTAAATTCAGGCATTGAGTGTCATTTTAAAGATTAGCATCATTAACACAGTTTTGGAATTATGTGACATCAGGAGGACAGGACCCCCTGATTTAACCTACCATAATGCTTTGTGTCATGTTGTCATGGTAATACTAGGTAAAAAAAAAAAAAAAAA
>NW_024582984.1:41171-67152 GCF_018398535.1 Haplochromis burtoni | reverse complement strand
ATTTAACCTACCATAATGCTTTGTGTCATGTTGTCAAATAATAAGTAAAAAAAAAAAAAAAACTGAATAGAACACATTTAAAAGAGGACAACAAGACTGGCAGCAGGAAGAGAGGAGGATTTAAAGATGAAAAACTTTTCAGGATTTCTCTTAACTTTGGATATTTTGCCAACACAAGTCAAGACGGAAACCTGAAGGCAGGTGGCAGGATTACATCTGAAGACAGGACACATTAAGGTACTGGATAAGGAGAAGAAAATGTCGAGACATGATCATCAATCAAGTCAAAGAAACAGACAGCAAAACTGTGAGTAACATAACACATAAAGAGCACTGGAAATTAACGGATAATTCAAAGTAGCTTAGTACTGGTTAGATGCAATTATATTAACGGTGGAGAAAAAAATTTATACTGAACTAAAGAAATTTTACATTTGATTAGGTCAGGGTCTAAAGCTTCAGATTTGGGTTCAAGTTGTCTTAAAAGGCATGAAAAAAATGGATATGAAAAGCTTGTTGAAGAAATCGTGTTGTAATAGATGTGGCAAACTGAAAAAAAACCTAAAGATTTTAAACACCTCAGTGTGCTACTACTGTCACAGAAACTGCAGTTGGAAAAACAAAGGGATGATTCACACAGTGTGTGGAAAAATGCATTATTTTCTTAAAAAGCACAAGGATTTTGGTCGATACTTATAAGTTTAAGAAGTTATTTTTAAAACACATAAATGTGTTTTAAAAATAACTTCTTAACTGACACACTTGACAACCTGACAGCAGTTAACACAATGTACCACTAAAACACAGCAGATATTATTGAAAATGGGCCTCTGTATTAGGGGATATAAACGATATACGATAGAAACAATATAAATTTGGCCAACGATAGAGATTTTGACTATACCGCTCTATCGCGATAGCGCATGTTGATGATGTCATCAAGCTGCGCCTGTTTTGGTCGAAAGCATCGCAGCGGCTAAAACCATTATCATTTGCAAATAATGCCAGGCGACAGTCATAGCAAAGAGATGAAGCACTTTTGAAATATGGGGAAAGCCAAAAACTGCGCTTCCTCCACTTCCGTAACATTGATTCATTAATGTTGAATTCTCTCGCAGCTGTTCTATTCCCATGTTGTTGTAGTATATTAATAACTAACCTGGTATTGTGGATGAATAATAGCAAATGACTGGATGAATAATCTCAGTTGTTCTCCTGACTGAAGTTTGGCCCGTGTATAGCATCCTGCTATGCGATTGCATTTGTCCCTGACCACCAGAATCCCTCACGTTAACTTTTATCGAGTGGAAAAAAAGTTGATGTTCATCCTCCAGCTTCACTGTGCTAATGTTATGCTAACATAGCTGTGTCGCTAGCAATCACGTAGCATAACATTATATACCAGGTAGTCCAACTTCAGTAACCCTGCAAACGCCACTGCTGGTTAGTTTTCTGTCTTCATTTATGTTGGAAGTGGTAGCAGAGCTGTACGTTTTAATTCGTTTCAAAAATCTCTCAGTCAGAACATGGTATGAAATGGTTAGTTGTAAACTAGCAAGCTAACTTCCTGTTAACTTGTAACTCCGTTAAATTTAATAAATTCTGTTTTCATGGATGCATGGATGTAAAACTTAATTGTTACACCCGATAAAGCAGCAACGCTGATGATTTAATTAAAGATGAAAGAATTTAGACCGTTTTTAACTCTTAGTATTCGTTTGACTTTGGGACCTGACTATGAGGGAGTTTGGACCCAGATTACTCCGCGAAGCTCCCCACTACGGCAGCCATAATGCTCTGACAATCCATCAAGCAGTGCAGCTTACCAAAGTTGTACTAAAACATTTTTTAACAGATTTCTGCACACAGAAATCGGTTCGAGGTCAGTAAGCACAACCAGAATTCATACATAAGGCACACTCTCGATTTTTGAGAAAATTAAAGGATTTTTAGTGTGGAAAATACGTTATACAGAAGAAAAAAATATATATATCGTTACCGCACATGCTTAAAATTATATCATGATATGAATTTTAGGCCATATCGCCCAGCCCTAGTCTGTATACAACTGTATATATTCCATTGAACCTCATTATGAATTTCAATATTTTTAGAAAATTCACTTCAAACTTTTGAGCTGTAGTGTAGATTGCAATGATAGTGAATGGTCCTTGATTATAGCAGATGATATTGGATATCAGGACAGGGAGAGACTGTTAAAAAGTTATGAGCTGTCTTGCTGCAGAGAAAGTGGAGTCGGTCATCCTTGAAATGCTACCAAGATAGGCAGCTGGCAGGATTGAATGACGCTCTGCCTCTGTGGTCAAGTACAGACATAGGCTTTAAGCAACCATGAGCCACCGATAAGCGTGACAGATTAGGCAGCATGCATAAAGTGGACTAGTTAGATACCTATCAGCCACTTCTAGGAGAAAATACATGTGCACGCAATAAAGTGGACTTGTTAGGGAGAGTTTTCCATCTGCCTTGAAACACTCCAACTCAATTTGTAAAGACGGACACAGCTAAAAAATGTTGTCTTTGATTGGAAGTGATGACAAAATCCTGATCCCATGAACACAGATACATGCATACAATACACACTACTGCTCAAAAGTTTGACGTCAGGGTGAAAAGTCCTTGTTGTAAATACAAATTTCCATTGGTTTTCATGTAATATTACATGAAATTTAACAGTAATAAGAATATATGTACACAGTAATACAGGGGTCCATTTTTAGTAACAATCACTCCTGTACTTACAGATCACATGGTGGTACTTAATGCTAATGTATCAGGTCAGATGGGTAATATATGATTAGAAACATCTTACGGGCAAGAAGAGCTGAAAACTACTCTGCAGCTTAAAAAAACAATAATTGAGTTAGTTGGGATCTGGAAATTCAACTTCATGGGTTCAATCAGTCTGAAAGTGGATGCAAGAAAAAACATTTGGTTGTAAGAGTTGCTTGGTGAATAATCATTATAGGAAGTGAAAACTTTTCCAACCCCGAAAGTGAAAAAAATGGAAGATGTTGAACATCTGGGTGTGTCACTGTTGCTAAAAAAAAGTATAAACTTGGTTTAATCAGATTACAAAGTGAAAACAGGATGATCTGACATGAATGTTGTAAAGTTTACTGTGCTTTTAATCTGTACAATGATTTTGGTCGATGCTTTTGTCTTTGGAAAATGACTTCTTGACTGACACGTTGGGATTTAACTTGACAAACTGACAGTAGTTAACACAATGTACCACTGAAACACAGCAGCTATTAGTGAAAATGGGCCTCTGTATGCTTCTGTAGATATTCCTTTGAACCTCAGTCATCATTTGTCATCAATGTTACTGTTAAACATTCACCTTTCTTTACATTTCTGATTAATTGAAAAAGCTAGTTGGGATTGTTGGGATCTGGAAATTCAACTTTGAACACTTTCTAAGTATATTATGCTTTTCAATTGTGACACGTGGAATATGATCGTCAACGAACATGAATTTTGTAAAATTTTATTTTTATGCTTTGAAAATATGTCACATTTTCATTTATAGTGACCCAGAATTCATGAGTGTCTGTAGACTTCTTTTTATTTCATGGGCTCATCTTCTTTTGATTCCGGGGCCTGCCGAGTGTGTTCCCGCCTTGGGGACCTGCCACACCTGGGAGCATAACCACACACACCTGCAGCTGATCAGCCTCGCCTGTGGAGCTTCTTAACAGAGTGATCTCCGGTCGACACTGGATCGCTGCGTGAGAAACCGTCAGTTTACCCGGTGAACATAGATGTTTAGAAGTGCGTGGTTTGCCCTTCATGTTTTTTTACGGCTGCTTTTGTGGTTTCCTGCAGGATCGCGTAGCGAGCGCACGGGATTTAGAAACGGAGTGAGCGGAAACACGGACCATAGTCACTGGGAGGAGATCCTGCACGGCAGTCAGGGACATACATTCACCGAATTCAGTCTGCATCTTGTTGTGATTTCACTGTAAATAAACGCACTGCATTCATCACAGTACAAGTACATTTTTTCCAAATGATCTCATTTGCCTTTGTCTTAATATCTTAGAGCTATTTCCAGGGGCAAGACTGTTTGTTAGATTCTGTTTTAAATCAGGTTGTCATCTTAAAATCAATCTCATAGCACTGATTTTAGAGTAATGTACAACAATTGTAAAGTCATTTAAATTTCCAGAGGGTTATGGTGAAATTAAAGTTGTTCTTTTGTGTGATTGCGCACTGCCCATGAGAGGGTCTCTTAATAAGCTGTACAGCAGAAGTTTCAATTTAATTTTATCTATACATCACCAAATTACAACAACAGTTACCTGGAAGAGACTGCTAGTCACAAAAAAGGTGGACAGAAAATAATTTTCCAATTTAGAATAAATCAAATGGCTCAATTAACATTTTTGGTTTTATTTATTATTACACCTTTTTCTAGGGTCCTCTTACATCTATCACAAAGTGTGTACAGGCTGTAATAAATAAAATGTGCACAAATTTAAAACGAGCAAATAACCTATACAAAAGTAATTACTATTGATCTGCAAATGGCTGTTAGAGACAGCAAATACACTCAGAGAATTTTAGCATGTCAGTATAAAGCTGACTGTAATTCTTCAGTTAACTGAGCCTCAGATTTTTCTAAGATTTTGTAATTCAGAAGTGAACCATGTGAAATACATGATGTGTTTAAAGAAAATCTACTGGAGCTCTCTATAGAAATGATTCTGTGTTGTGATTCTTTTCCCCACGCTGAGCCATTACAACCAATTTTAAAGTGCTCAATCCCACTTTCACCTCTTCCCTAATCATTTTCCTGTTTACATGCAAAGTCACCCTTTACAATGTGGGCAACAGAATAGAGCTATATGTTATTTTCCTGTTGTGATCTCTTATTCTTAGTTAAGAGCATTCTTAGTTTTGTATTGTTTGTTTGTAAGGATTTATGGTAGAAAAGGTGGGGTTAAACAGTTATTAATCACTGTATGCATACAGTGTGTAGCTAATCATGTGCCTGTATGATGCCTAACCGTGAGGTGCCACCTCTGTCATATTTAAAAGGACAAAAAAAAATATAGACCAGTTCCTAAATGTGACCAAATTACCCGCAGCCTTGAACTGCTGTGTTACACCTCAGCCCTTTACCTTGAAAAGGTCAGGCAGAGAGGCTACAACTGAACTACAGCTCAGTGATTTCAGAGCAGACACTGAGGTCAGGAGAGGAAGCAAAGCAGCGAGTTACAATGTCAAACAAAGAAACACTTAAAAATGTGGGGAAAATGTGTGTCGCAAAACAAACATTTTACTATTTCACGAACAATATGACGTCGTTCAGCTCAATAGCCTGCATCTCTGATAGTACAGGGGTGCATTAGTACCTATGGAATTGCACAGTTGCACATCTGGAAAGACACAATCACTCCTGAAAGGTATAAACAGCTTTTAGAGCAACATATGCTCCCGCCCAGGTGATGTCTTTTTCAGGGAAGGTCTTGCATATTTCAAAAGATAATGCTGAACTACATAATGCATTAAGTTATCTCACATCATGTCAATCTTATCAGAAGAATCCTGGTGCTGAACGTGCCTGCCTGCAGTCCAGAGCTCTCATCAGTTGGAAACATCTGATGCATCATGAAACAAAAATAAAACAAAGACCACCCAGGAATGTTGAGCAGCTACGACATTCATCTCCCGAAAGCCCAGCAGCTGGTCTCCTTAGTTCCTAGATCTTAAAAGAAGCAAGGTTGCTACACAACTGTAAACATGGCCTGCCCTAATGTTTTTGAGACATGTTGCTGTGATCAAACTCAAAATGAGCGAATATTTGTCTTAAAATGAGACATTTTCATCGCATCGTTTTTATTTCCGTTTTACACAACGTCCCAACTGTTTTTGAGATTAGGGTTGTATCGCCTGTGAGGTACAGTCTTGTCTTTGCACTCGGCTGAATAGGCTTGTTTTTATTGTAGGGTTTCAGTGAGCTAGCCAGAGTATGCTTAGTAGATATACTAACTCCAGAAATGTTTCATTTAGTTGCATTTATTTTTGAGTAAAGCTGGTGGGATTTATCGCAGCGGGATTATTCGATCCATGACACCATAACAGGGAAAAGGTGTGTTTGCTCAGCCAAGGTCAAAACATGGTGATATAAATAAGCACAACAGGAGCAGAGATTTGTTTTTAATTTATTCCAACACAGTTAAAAATCATATATATATGTAAAAGGCAAAAATTGGATCCTTTAATTTTAAGTTAAAATTCTTTATTTATGCAGATCTGTAGTTGCATAAAAATGATTTTAATGACGTGTGTGTCAGTCCTTCTCTAATATAACACACCAGTTACCCTGGTCATGGTAGCTGCTCTGTACCTTGACTCCACCCACCTGGCTGCACAGCTGTTCCAGCTCCCCCTGGTGAAACACATGATAATAGCGGTGAAAGACGGCGGTTAGAT
Source organism: Haplochromis burtoni (assembly GCF_018398535.1). Taxonomy (NCBI): domain Eukaryota; kingdom Metazoa; phylum Chordata; class Actinopteri; order Cichliformes; family Cichlidae; genus Haplochromis; species Haplochromis burtoni. The sequence continues at coordinate 60,690 of NW_024582984.1, read as the reverse complement.
GGCTCTCAGACTCTGATTTCAGATGAGAACTCGAGGTCTGAGTGGTGCCACTCGGACTGGGCTTAGAGCCTGGGCTGTGAGTGGCGTCATCAGTGTCAAGTCTTAATCCAGGAGACATACTTGCATCAAAACCTGGACTGAGACCAGGGTTACTGTCAATTCTGGTTTGGTTAGTTAAAACCTTTTTAGACTTCTCCTTTCTTTTATTCCTTTTCACACCATCTCCTGACTCTTCCTCCCCTGGTTTTTTCCCCTCTTTCAGATGCCAGGGAACTAAAAGGTCCTGGGTGTTAAAGGCTGTGCGGTTTGTGTGCACACTAAGCTTGCCATCAGTCACTTTGCCAACAGGTTCGTAGCCTTCTTCTAAATGTCCGCTATTCTGGATAGCCGATTTCCCATGAGGCTCCCGTCTGTCTTCGGATGTGTTTTTAGTAAGGTTTTCCTTCCCATTATGCTCTTTGTTGTGGTCTTTGAGGTACTTGGACCTCTGCTTGTTGTACTCTTGTTCAAAAGCCCAAACATAGATGAGTGCATGACCTCCAGGCTTTAGAAGTCTCACCAACTCTCTCATAGCTGCTAGCCGCCGCTCCTACAACACACACACATTAAAAAAATTAATTAAAGACAGAATCACATGCAACTCACTGCATGTGAATCATTGTCAGAGAGATTTTGCACCAACAACCTGATTCCTAATTGATGGAATTATGAACACAGAAAAATACCATCAGATTTTGATCCACCGATCAATACCTACTGCTAATGCAGTAAAAGCGTATCTGGAGAGAAAAGCATACAGTGCAACACTATCAGTCATGGATTGGCCTCCCCAGAGCCCAGATGTCAACATTATTTAAGCACTGTGGGATCATGTTGATGGAGAACAGAACAAAAAGCAGCCAACATCCCAAGAAGAGATTTGAATGTCCTTCAAGAAACTTAGAGAACTATTCCTGAAGACTTCCAGACCTTACAGGAAAGCTGCCCAAGAGAGTTCAGGCTGTATAGAATAAAGGTGGTCATACCAAATATTTAAGTCTGTCTCCTTATGCCTTATATCAGTTTTACCAAGTATGTTTGCACATGTTTGAATAAATCACTGCATCCAAACCCATGTTCCTAGCAGAATTTAAAGAAATAAGAGCTGGCTTTTGCACACGGTTCCATGAAAAGTTCAGAACATGAAAACTTTAGTGAGCTACTAACAATTAATACAAGTCTTTTTTTGTAGGTCCATCTTTCTAAATAAAACTGATATAACGGTTCTATTCTGGTTATTCTTTGTACGAGGATGAGCTGTGTGTACCTCTGTGGAGAAATGGTGTATGACGGCTATAGAGATGCAAGCGTCACAGGAGGCTGTTCGCAGAGGAACATTCAGAGCATCAGAAACAAATGCGTGGAAACCCCTCTCTGCACAAATTTGGACGAGAGCGCTGCTACGATCACATCCCACCTGAAATAAAACATACAGAGAGAGAGTAACAAGGCCATTCAGTGGACTATCATTCTCAAACAGCAACAAACGCACACGTCAGCAGAGTGTCAGCACGTACAAGGTCTGAAGAAGAACACGTTTACAAACTGCTCGTGATCATTTAAGCCAGAGAAAATGAACAAGAATGGAGATAAATTATGCGAGGTGAACAAGAGACAGCAGACACAAGTGAGAGAGCGGGAACACTACACATATGCACACACACCCTCGATCTACTGCTGACGTGCAAACAGAAAGATTAAGTAGAGCAGGAGGCACAAAAAGAGGGAAGGACTGAGGCGAGAAAACAGAAGAAGAGCAGAGGCCTGGGTTGGGAGAAAATGAGAACAAGCAGAATAAAACTCGGGTAGCTGCTGTGCTCGCTGCATGATCACAGTGTTCTCTGTTCTGATTTATCACAGCTACACTCTGAGTCAGGATAAGCTGCTTACATGCACCCCCAAATCCCAAACAAGAATATCCCAGTGTGCATACGTAAACAGGAAATGTAGGATATTACCATGGAAACTGAGCTTATGCAAAAAAAAAAAACAACAACAAAAAAAGAAACAGGGAAGAAATGAGAGCAACAACAGGAATCTCATCCTGCTGTGCCTTACTCTTATTTATTTAGCCGTCCTGAAGCAAGACGTGATGTTTACACCTGTGACCAAAAGCAAACTCTCTGCTAACTCACGCCTACATTTCACATTCAGTTATACCCTCCCAGAGACCCAAAGCTCTACCACTGGAGGTAGACGTGTAAGCTGCAGCGTCTAGCCCAATGATGCAAACTTTGCTTCATTCTGAACCAAAGAGGTCAGGCTTATGCAACCAGGTCCTGAAGTGGCTCGCTCAGGTTCCTCCTTTTCTTTTTATGTTTATGAAAATCCCGAGCACTGCGAGTGTGACCACGACGTGGTCTGTCTATTGTTCGGGGAAAGAAGCTTTAGCTGATGCGCAACAGCTGCAGTTCCCCAAATGGCCACTTGAGGTTGGCTTTGAGAGGAAATAAACCCCATAGTCTCCAATGTTAAAACACTCAGGGCAGAAATGATGATATGTATAGCTGTACAGGGGCGATTCTTTTTTAACTGACAGTATAAAGTTTTCAGCCTCCTTCAGAGTAAATAGATGTGGATACTTCACACCCAGCAGTGACAGCTGAGGTGAACAGTGTACCCTAATTACAGATGAACAGCTCACCTTGAACTTTTTTAAATGTAAACAATACTTGTTTTATCCAAGAAGACAAAGTTATCTCACTTCAGCGATTTGTTTTTTGCTGCAAAATGACACGTGAACCACACCAGCACTGTCACTGAAACATGCCATAAATGTGAAGTCAGTCTGGACTGCATGGGGTCAAGTTGCCAATAACATGCAATCTATGTCTGCCAATACAACAGTTGACTGTGATAAATCAGTGAAAATCCCTGATGCTGTCTGCATAGACAGAAATTCCCATTAACTATTATGTTATAAATGAAAAAGTTCTTTGGAAACCTTCAACAATCTCCCCGATTGTTTGCAGAAAGGTTGCTTCTTATCAGGTGAGATGAGGCCTTTTGTTTTGAATATTCCCAGACTAATTTTTATTTATTTACTTGAATATTGATAATTGGTGTCCCTGTATATATCGCAATACTGTATCAATTTCTTCCAACTAAAGAGATTTTTAAACAACTAGGATATCTTTTTTGTTTTCTGGTTCTACTAAACATCACAACTCATTCAAGTGAACCAATCCACCAATTCGCCAAAATAAAATGTTGCCACCAGACAATCAACCTTTAACATGGACGAATTTAGAGCTCCTGAATTCTCCCAAGAATTTAAAGCTGTGTTGTTTTTAGGAACGGTTTGTCACATTCGAGCAGTCATTCAAGACTGCTTGAATGTGTAAGTTAAAAAGCTCATCAGTATCACTCCCCCGTCATTAAAGCACAAGCAGATCTGACTATAATTACAACCCTGTATTCCATTTATTACAGCCATGCTTTGATGTTTTATGGCACGTAAGTCCATTTCACTTTCTTTTATCCTTTCACCTATAAGTCTGATGGTGTTTAAAGGCTTTAACCCAAAGTTAAACCTGATGTTACATCTCTAACCTCACCTCTGTGGCCTTATCAGAGCGACAGTGTTGTGTAAGGTCATTAGTAGTTATTGGATGAGTCATGCTGATCTACATGTGTTTGAAAAAGCCCAGAGCCATCTTAGATTTTGCATCCCTATGTGAGAAATGAAGGAGAGGAGTTCTAGCTCGAATACACAGATGAATGCTTCTGCAGATAAGTGCCTGTTATGAAAATGTGTAGCATTTCAAAGTGCTGACAATCTAAGAAACAGCAGCAATAAAAAAAGCAGTGATAGAGGAAATTACCCTGCAGGGATCAATGAAGTATCTCAGAGGTGCAGACATTTCAGTATAAAATGACACTCACTGCAATCATCTCTGAGTTTACGCCCAGGTATTTCCCATTTCCGCAGCCCACATCAGCTAGCACGCTACCCGGTGGGAGCGAGGACAGGAAGTGGCAAACGCGAGGCCAGGGGGAGTGGCGGGTGCTGCTGAAGTGGGAGGCGATAGCGTCGTACACCCGGTGCACATACTCCTCCTCTAGACGGGCTGCATCGGCATGGCAACATGGAAGCGCGGGAGGGGACGGCGTAGAGGGCGAGAGTGTTGAAGGAGCTCCCTGACTGTCACAGGCAGAGGGGAAGGCTGGAGACAGAGAGAAGGCGTTCACTGGTGAGATGTGCCGATCGTTTATTTTTGACCTGCGTTGCCATGCAACGTTTAATTACAATCATATCGTTCGCATATCTTTTATTATTGTCTTTATGCAAAAGCGCTAGCTATGCTCTGGGTTTAGGATTCTCATGCAATGAAACTGTCAGACAAAATAACATAATCCTGCTGTCTAATTTTAATATTAGACAAAGATATCCTGACAATTTCATTTATTAAGCGACAAAAGGTAAACAAACCTATCAATCTGGCCCTGTGGGGGATAAAGTAGTAGCCTAAACTGTGATTAACCACATTTTTTGGAAAGCCGAGTTCAATTTCACTAGCCACACCCAGGTCTGATTACTGCCATACCTGTAGAATTAAGAAATCACTTAAACTGAACCTGACAAAGTGAAGCAGGCTGAAAGACCTCAAAAAGCAAAGCATCATGTCAGCATCTAAAGAAACGTCTGAGAAACAAAGTTGCTTGATCAGTGTGAAACGGGGTTACAAAGCAATTTCTAAGGTTTGGGACTCCTGTCACCATGGTGACAGCCAAGAAGTGGCCAGCCTAACAAAATTACTCCAAGAGCGCATCAACAACTCATCCAGGTCACAAAAGAACCCAGAACAACAGAAATGAAAAAATGAGAAAAAGGAGCCCCGTAATATATTACATATATTAAAATTAAATTTACCTCTCAAAACCTCACTCACTCTCATAATGTGAGTAAAGCAGTTTATAAAAGCAAAGTGTGTTTTGCTTCACTCTCACCACAGCGGCAGGGTTCAGGCCTGATCTTGCGGAAAGTGAAAGAAGTGCGTGTGCCCCTCTTGCTCAGAGTCAGATTGCTACATGTTCCAGGTTCAGGCGTCACATGATCGGGGGATTGCTGCTCACAGGCCGGCACCATGTCAAACTTACGAGGAGTGATCCTAAAAGGACACACGAAGAGCTTGTTTTAGTAGTTATAAAAGACAAAAACACACAAACCAACTGGTGAAGAGGATGAGAGGATGTGGATGTGAACAAATACAATGCAAAGGATGAAGACAAAGACCATCAACAGACTGAAATGTACTAATTGTAGTAAATAAATAGTTTCTTTTTCAGAGGAAAAAGCAGCAAATTAAGCATCAATCCAAAGATCAGGTCAAAAGAACCTGACTCCAAAAGGAGAGACTGATGCTTTGACACAGTCCAGCTTACCCATGAGTCCAGAGATATCTGCTCTCGCTCTTCATGACCAGCAGGCTCCGTCCAGGCAGCACCACAGCAACAACACGACCATCAGGATGTCGGAACTCCATCACCGTCTGCACAAACACAAACGCGCTGTGTTAAAAGTAAGAGTGGTTTCTACTCATTACTTCACTGCACCGATAATAACAAATTACTGATTAAATTAAAAAATTTTATGAAGGTTTTAAAGTCATTGGGTGTGGATTTATATACATATATATTTCTTGCAGGCATATTTCCAATGCCACACACACACACACACACACAAAAAAAACAGCCGCCAGGCCCTTCCTTTTGTAACCCAATCATTTTCTACTGATGGATGACATCCTTGACAGCTCTCAGTCAGATTTCCGCTCGTATCACAGCACAGAAGCAGCCCTTGCAAAGGTTTTGAACACAATTTGCCTGAGGAATAATGCGGGGAGTTTCACAGACTCGACTGCATTTGATCTTAGCAGCATCTGATACTGTGGATCACTTCTAAATAGGAAAGGCAGGAACTGCAATCAGATTCCTCACACATGGTACATGCAGCCATCATCAATGATGGTGAATGAGAAAGAACTGCTATGATGTAAGAAGTCTCTCAAGGAATGGGCCCTGGTCCTCTCTCATTGCACCTGTGCACTTTGCTGAGTAGACACCCAAACATATCTATTCCTCTCCAACTCACTGCATCATGAGTTCTACAGTAGGAAGAAGGAACAGCATTCACTCGGCACTATCAGCACAACATGGCAACTCTGACTTTGCTGATGACACGGTGCTCTTGCCCCCAGAGGCTGGACAAAAACTGCACTTCTGACATCAGAACTGGGAATCAGTCTCAACATCAACAAAGATGAGGCCAACATTATAAGCATGAAGGCCCATCACAGCAGCAGGACATCCACCTAGAAGACATCATGATGCTCCTGTTGTGGACATGCAATTCCAACTAACAGTTCAACAGCAATAATAATTTGGCATCCTGCATCAGTGTTTCCCTACATATTACTGTGCATCTGCTGCAAGTAATAACTGCTGATAATACACCTTTATATTTTTATTATTCATCAAAATGTTTCTGTATCTGCAAGTACAGGAAACAAGTTACGCACTAGTTTTTATGCTTTTAGTTCTTCAGTAGAGTTGGGCAATTTCATGGTTTGTTTCTATATTCTAATTAAGCCATACTGCTGTACAGCTATTATTAATTATTTATTATTATTATTATTATTATTATTATTATTATTATTATTATTATTACTACTACTATTACTATTAGTAGTAGTAGTAGTATGACAAATTTAAAAAACTTTGACTAATTTTTCATTTACTTTTTTTTTTTTAACGTTTGCACCAAAGCTAATATTTTACTGATCCAGCAGTAGCTCAGGACTGAAAGAGACTTTGGCACAAAACTTCCAAACTACACAGTTTTGACTGATGTCACCCAAAGGAAAACACTGTCGACCACCTAAAACACTGTTCATGTTTTCTCTCACTTGCAGCTAGCAGACACAGCGTTGGTGTTTGATCCTAATGTTTCCTTACAGCACATAACAGAATAAGCTCTGCTGGGAAATTACATCTACAACAATTTCCAATTGTATCCCTCCAAATTCTGACAGCAGGAAAATTGGATTTTGTGAAGTAGATGGCATTCATGTATATGTGTGTGTGTGTGTGTGTGTGTGTGTGTGTGTGTGTGTGTGTGTTCCTGTCTAGCTATCTTTATGAGCACCGAAATCTGCATTCGGTGCAGATTGGATCAGACCGGTGAGTGTGTCCTTACAAGTGACTGTTGGTTCTCACAAGTATAGTGAAGGCCTTTTTGAGGCTCAAAATGTAGTTTTAGTGTCAGGGTTACAATTAGGTTATGGTTAGGTTTAGGGTAAGGGTTAGGCATTCATTTTTAATGGTTAGGGTAAGGGGCTAGGGAAGTCATTATGTCAATGAAGGTCCTCACTAACACACTACTGTGTGTGTGTGTTCCCCTCTGAGGAGTGTTAGCCAATCAATGAAAGGGTGGAATGTGACTAAATCGATGGTGACGCCGGCAACTACGCTTTACTTCACAACTATTCATCATCTCCCTCCCTCCTCACACGTATGCACGCACACACAAACACACAAACAGGTTTGTACATCTTTCTGAGTACAATCAATTACAGAGAGCTTCTTTACTTCTTTACTTCCTTACCTTAACTTCAAGCATCACAATAAGTAACCCTAAACCTCTGCCTAACTTCTACAATTAGCCCTAAAGTCAGTCCTCGCTTCTGTAGTCTAAAACTGGTCCTCACAAACACACAAGCACACACCAAAAAGGCTGCCAATATACAACATCACAAACAGCTCAATAATGCAGTTATAGTTCGTGTAATTACCAGGAAACAAGTGTTTCATTAATAATGACTGAATCACTTGTGTTACATTTTCAGAGAAATTAAATCCAATGAAACTGAGCGAATGGCATAAAGGTTTGTTATGCACCAAATCCTGTCTGCTTAAATCAAAACTGAATCAAACTGCAGTGCACTCATTAAATCCACAGAGTAGCAAAATATTTAACAAGGTTTCCAAATAGTCTTTAAAATAAGCTACTTGTTGTATTCTCTGCAGCCACCACAACATCAAATTTAGAAATCCTAATGTGCACTCAGCGCTTCATTACTAGTACCCAGTCGGAGCCCCTTTGAGATGGAGCAGAGCACCTTCTTCCCAATACTCAGGGAGGTTGTGGTGTTTCAACAATGCTGAGTTGGTACTAGGGGTCCAAAGTGTGCTAAGAAAATAACCCCCCCACCACCACAAACAGCCTGAACCGTTGATACGAGGGAGCATGAATCCATGCTTACACTATCCAATTTTGATGGGAACTACAGCCTCAGTTTACTGCAGAGTGCAGCGGCAATCTGACGTAGCCGATGTGCTTCAAGTTTTCAATGTGTTCTGTGTTCAGAGTAGAGATAGCACGATACCACTTTTTTATGTCCGATACCGATATCATAAATTTGGATATCTGCCAATACCGATATGAATCCGATATAGTGTTTTTTAATCAACAAAACTGTTTTTTAAATATCTTGCTGCATTTTGTATAAGTTCATACTCAAGTTTAAAACAACAACTACACTAAAGCTATTCTGTTATACCTGTATGCAAAAAAAAATATTTCATAGTTCAGCAATACTGATCAATCTAATAAACTTAAACCTACACCATCCTCCCTATTCTGGTATTTTAAAGAGTACTTAGCGTAAATATTAAGCAACCTAACTAATAGGGTTCCAACTCCCAGCAACAACAAAAATAAATAAATAAAAAATAGGGAACCACCCCTCACGCTCCACCTCATGATGCTTAATCGACGTAATCAACCTTAATTTGATGCAGTGTGAAAAAAAATGCACAGAAATCAATTATTTTTCAAGAAATATTAAATAGATTCAACATCTTTCTTCAACAAAATTGCAGACTGCACAGATGGTACCTTCCCAAAGGAAAAAGTACTATAGCTTACTAGGGTATATATATTAGACTTAATAGTCACTATATACAGTAATTGACTTCTATTCATTTTACATCAAATTAAAACTTTGGGTGTCAGATAATTATTTATTAAAAGCTAGACATTTTAAATGAGAATAAGAAAGAAAAGTATGTCTTTGTGCCCCCTTTTCCCTGTTAATGCCCTATCGGCCCCCCTGGCTAAACTTTGCTAGATCCGCCCCTGCACAGTTACCAGCGTCAGCTACGTAGAAAAAGATCCTCGAGTAGAAAGTAATATTAAATAATTCTAACAACAGCTTATCAAGCTTAAACGTGCTGCTGTTGTTCAGCCGCTGGTTTCCTCTTTCTGGTGCAAAGTGGGCCAAAAACAAACAAGAGAGACGGACTCGCGACAGAAAAGCCGATCAGCTGATCATTAAGCAGTTTCATGATTGAAGTAGCAGCAAGAAGAGGCAGTCGCTCCATATATCGCTTGTTAAGCTTAACGCAGGAATGCTTTACAAACATTCAGAGATGGACTTACACACTTGCTTTACTTCTCTCGGGGATAACTTTGTCGGAGATGAAATGCCGGGTTGCTAGCGAAGCTCCAAATGCTATCCAGACCACCGACAGGTCCCGCATGCCACAGCCGCTCTATCACGTGATGCATACTGCTCCGACGTGCTAACGTTCTGAGGTGAGTTACGGCGTGTTGCAAGTTTTGTGAGGTGCTTTCGTGATATTTAATGGATCGGATTACATTTTTTATTTTTCTCCGATATCCGATCCAGTAATTTAGGTCAGTATCGGACCGATACCGATACATAATATCGGATCGGTCCATCTCTAGGTCAGAGATGCTCTTCTGCGTGCGGTGGTTCTTCTTCTTATCGGCTTCAAGCAGTCCTCAGTCCTCTGACATCAAAAACACATTTTCACCCAGAGAACTGCCGCTCACTGGATAAATTCTCTTTTATTCGACCAGTCTTTGTAAACCCTACAGATGGCTGTGTGGGAAAATCCCAGCAAATCAGCAGTTTCTGAAATAATCAGACCAGCGCATCTGGCACCAGCAACCATGCCACGTTTAGTCATTCAAATCAACTTTTTCCAATTCTAAAGCTAAGTTTGAGCTTCAGCAGGTCACCATGACTACATGTAAATGCGTACTTGAGTGGTGTTAAACAGGAAATACTGCGAGAAATACCACCGCTCAGCTTAACAGTACCATTACTCCCATGCATCGCTTAAAGAAGAGCCAGTTTAATTGCACTCAATAAAACTTTCTTTCGGGGTCTATTCGCTTCAAATATTCCTCCAAGTGTCCCTTCCTTTTTTAACGTGATTTAATATGCCCACTTTTTCTGTGGCTCTGAATCTCCACTGAAAAGCAAGGACAATGAATACACACACTGTCAGTCTGTGTGTGTGTGTGTGTGTGTGTGTGTGTGTGTGTGTGTGTGTGTGTGTGTGTGTGTGTGTGTGTGTGACAGATGCCACAGCAGATGACAGCTGATTGCTAGCAGAGCCCCTGCTTTTCAGACAAGCAGGGACAGATGGGTGTTCATCCACAGCAATCAGGCAGCAAAGACTAAACCCACGATCTTAGTTTATAGGTCGCAACACCTGTGAACACCTGGAAGAGTGAAGGATATGAAAATGGAAAATCTATAACTCTTGTGTACATCCGTTTGTTTACAAAATTTCTTGCGAGCTTTAATTCCTTAAGTGCCTGCTGGATGAACGGATGCTACGGTGAGAAGGAACTGAAAAGAATGAGACACACCGAGAAGGTAACACAGTGTTCTCAGGAAAAACACAAGGACACAAGATGTGTGCACGTACGCACCCTCACACACACACACACACACGATACTGACAGCTCTCTGAAGCAGATAAATCACAGAGCTCAGGAAGGTTGCGGTTAATTTGACAGATTAAACTAGAACTTATAAATGAATACACACAGACTTGATCTCACTGGGTTTAAACGAATAACCACCTCTTAACAGTTTTAAGATGAAAGCTGACAGTGTTTTCTTTAGACCATCTTTATGTACAACTTTCATTTTAATCACTGATGATTGCACGTCGAGTACTGCTGACTGATGCTGGCTTCAAACAGCTACTAATTACCAACAGCTCACAGGTCTGTGGCAACGATGACGATGATCAAATCACAGATGCCTGACCGACTTCTCACCTTTGCCCCCAGGCTCAGAGACAGGATGGTGTCCTCAAAGGCAGAGTGAGTGTCCACATGAGGAGGAATACCTGGAAATATCATAAACAAACATGGAAAATGAAAACCTTCAGAGCAAAGTTAATCAAGCGAAACATTTAAGAAACTTCTCTCAGCCCAAAGGCTTCCATAACTCCTCATCGACTGGTTCAGGAAAGGCTCTGCTGCCACCCAGTGGTGCAAATCAGTAAACTCTGTTTGTGTGCTCTCTTATTCATTTTTAATAACAGATTAATTATCACTTATAAAAGCAGTTATTAATCAAGCGTAACACTCAACCACTAAAACCAATTTTTCTGTCCATGAATGCAAGTAAATAATCATAATTTGGCATCTTAGTAATTAACAATACTGTGTTAACTTAGAGCAGCTGTGGCATAAACCTTACACTGGGTGGTGGTCTAATAAATTTGTTACATTTATATTGTATATTTAAAATTACAATATAATGGCGACGGGGACTAAAAGTCCTTGTTTCAGTTATTAACTGCCCAAAGGACCAGTATAATTATTATTATTATTCTGAGCTGAGAATCATACAGCACTAATCTATCTATCCTTCCTTATCACAATATTCTAACAAAGGGTTGCAGGGGCTCTGGAGCCAATCCCAGCTAGTAGAGTTCAGAAATTAAAAAATACAGAGTTGGGAATGAGCAAAAACTTTCTGTGAATTATTCGAGCTGTAACTCACCCTGTCCAGATTCATACTGATTTACAGTCAGCTGGTCTGGCATAACGTTGATCTGTCCATTTCTTAAGCAACGCTCCAGAACAGGTAAACACTCCGCAGGGATACCTAGAAACACACATATTCCTCTGCTACTTCTGTTTTGCTTTATTATATGCTTGTCTAGTGACTGAAGACCATATCACGAAAAACACAGTCCACAAAACCACACCTGATACAATATGTTTGATAAAAGAAGATCCAGATTACCTGCAGGTAATGGCTTGTCCTTATCCACATTGTTGTTGTCGTAGCGAAATTCAAAGCCATAATGTTTCACTCTTCTGTGCTTCAGAGCTTTTTGCGCTAAGAATCAGTTAAAGGGGATTATTCAGAAACAGTAATCAAAAGTGTATGCCTGGCTTTTCTTCACAGCTTTTTTGGGGGGGAAATGATACCCTCACCTGTAACATCCTCATTAGTGGATGACCAGTCTACAGCAGCAAGCAGCAGAGCTTCTTCTTCTGGGGACACAAAATCCTCCAGCAGAACTAAACCCTCTGGCAATGGGACGGATGCTTCCTCCTCATAGGTCACTATACAAGAGCGTGAAAATACACAGTAGATCTTAAATACTGGCTGCAAAAAAACCAACAAAACCTTTCAGAGTATTTCAGATTATTTGACTTACTTGTAAACCTAAGATTTTTCAGGCACATGTATCAGTTTTATCATGAGCATCCAGAGACAAAGAACTATCTAGTAAAACACAAGGTTATTTATAAATCGCTTGACAGAAGAGCCTATGAACCCAACAAATGCTTCAATAAGAAGCAATATGAAAAAGCAATAATAAAGCTTCTTATTTAAAAGAAAAAAAAATCCAGCTAGCCAATCCTTAACAGCTGATAAACAGCCAATCAAAAGTATGAGTGCAGAGTGCACATGCTGTTTAAAAGAGTAACGCAGCTGACTGTCATCAGCAAAAAAATGGCAAGAAATACTATCAGCACTGGCAATTACCCGACCAAGTGGCAGAAAATACAGACCCAAAAAAAAAAACATCAGACATACACTGACATAGTCTTTGCAAAGATTGAACAACTTCTATTAGTAACATATGAAGAAACCCAATCCAGTGTAAGATCCACTGTATCGAAAGCTGAGCTAAGCTCTAATAAGACCCATACAGAACAATCACCGGCATCTGAAGCCATTGTAATGTCATATGGAACTTTAAGAAGACAACTTTCAGTCAAATGCATTGCAATAACTCATTACATTAATAAAACACAATAAAACCCTCCCTGCAAGTGTAAATCCATTTAAAAGAGAAAGGAGAATTTATGTCTAAGCCAGGCTATATCTGAAAGAACTCACAATGTTCCTGATGGTACTGAAAGTAAAAGTACCTGAGTTGACATAAGCGAGGTAGAGCATGACACTGCTCTCTCCGCACTGCAGCTTCTGTCCATTAAGGTGGGTGTACGCTTTTAGAGCACTCTCTTCACACCTGGAACGAGAATGAAAATGACAATAATATTAGTTTTAACTGGAATAAAAAGGTCCTCAATGTACAAAGCGCATTCCTGCTGTGACAAAGTGCCGTCTGTGCCCTAAGTGTACCTGTATGTGACAAAAGCATAGGGCTTATGGGGAGGCATGAGCAGGCTCTCCACTTCTCCCATCTCTTTCAGCGCTGCCGAGAGCTCCTCTCGACTAACGCTGTTCCCCAGGCCACCATTAGCCACCACCAGACTCTGCAGAGGTGAAATAAACAGTAAAAATCACACAAAAACAAACAAACCTGAAAATAACTGAAAAAAAGAAGATGTCAGAAAAAAAGGGGGAAAAGGCCTTTTCCCAAGGATTGTTAGACTGCTTAGCAATCAATCAACCTACAACACATACTCTCATGAAAAAACAACTAAACAAATGAAGTAGTTTGTGTTTTTGTTGTGATGCTTTTACTGGCTTAAAATGTTGATGTTTGTTTGTTGATATTTGTCTCTAGTATAAAGTAGTTTGTTCCCTTTTGCTATGAACCCAATTTTTATGAACTCGTATTTGTATTTGTCTGCAGAGATAACAGCGTGAAATCGTTTCAGATAAATAGAAATGGTTCTTAAAACTGTCTCAGACTGCTGCAGGAACACAAAAATGAATCCCATTTAAAAGGAGCAAATGAAAAGTCTCTTATAACGAGTAAAATATTCAAGGTATTTTCCATAAACAGCGGCTGATTTTCTTGTTAATTTATCAATAATAATAACAACAATAGTAATAAATATATATATAAAAAATTTGAATAGAACAATTAAATATTAGATATGGAGGTAACTTTTAAAATCATTTTAATGTTAAAAAACAAGCGAAGAATAATGAAACATACGACAACGAACCATTACCCGTCAAATAAACGTTATTTTTCTTTACCCTGGTAAGCTGCGGGGTCGTATGGATGCCTTCATGCTTCAGTAATGTGTGACTGGCTTTAATTTGTTTTCTGAGAAGTTTTTTCTCTTCTTTACTTCTCCTGACGGCCTTCACGTTGTTTTCCTCACTAGCATCCATGGTACGTTGTTTTAATCCGTCCGGGTGCAACGGGGACTGAAAGACTTCGGTTCCCAAAGATTACCTCTCCAGGAGACATTTTGTAAAATGTAACCAAAGTGTTTATCTTACATAATTCTGATTTGTTAAGAATAAAATGAAATTATTACATGTGAATAAAATATATATATGCACTTCTCGGAACTTTGTTAGCTACAGCTGTTAACTTATTATCATCTTGTCTTACTCAGCCAATCACATGGCAGCAACTGAGTGCATTTAAACGCGTGGACGTATTAGGACGACCTGAGGATTAGAATGGCGAAAAATGTGATTTATGTGACTTTGAACGTGGTATGGTTTTTGGTGGCAGATGGACTGGTCTGAGTGTTTCAGAAACCACTGATCTTCTGGGAGTTTCCCCACACAACCATGTCTAGGGTTTACAGAGAAATGTATGGCAAGAGAAATATCCCGTTAACATGGGTTTTCTGGGTCAAAATGTATTATTAATGCCTGAAGTCAGAGGAGAATGGTCAGACTACTTCAGCCTAAGAGGAAGGCAAAAGTAACTAAATTAACGACTTGCTACAACCATGGTATACATAAGAGCGTCTCACAACACATGGAACCCTGACGCACACGGGTTACAGTAGCAGAAGACCACTTCAGGTGGCACGTCTGTCAGATAAAAACAACAAATACTGACAGAGGCTTCGAGCAGGATGACATGCCATGTCACAAAGCTCAAATCATCTCAAACCTATGTCTTGAACATACATTCACTGTACTCCACAGTCACCAGATCTCAGTTCTGTAGAGCACATTGCTGAGAGCACAAATCTGCAGCAACTGTGTGATGCTATCGTATCAACATGGACCGAAATCTCTGAGAAGTGCTTCCAGCACCTTGTTGAATGTGCACCACAAAGAATTAAGGCTGTTCTAAAGAGGAAAGGGAAGTGCATACCACTGAGTGCACATAATATAAAAATCTGATCATATGAACTTCAGTGAGACACTCATTCTTCTATTCCAGATGACTCAGAGTGTCTCACTTTTCCACAGTGTTTTTCTTGATTAGCATCAGCGCATTTTTAAAATGTGCATCTGGACTTTGCCTGTCATTTTTCCAGCATCTGAAAGAATTTTGTCCACCGTGAACCATGAAGGCATAAGAGTACAGTATAGAACAAAGCACAGGTGCAGCTATGATGCTCTTGATGACCCCTGATCCAACAGTCTGGAATAAAGTTGCAGATTCAAAAAAGAACCTGTGACTGTGACCATGTGACTTTTCTTTTCCTTGAGGTTGCATTTTGCATTACACGCATTTTCCCTTTGATGTCCTTTAGAGCAATCAGTGCAACATTGTTAAACTTGTTCTTTAGTCTTAGCTAAGTGATTCTATTCAGTTCTCTTCTCATGTCAAAGCTTCTGTTCTGTCCTTTGGCTCTGTTTTGCTGGCATTATAAACGGTAATGTCAAATCCACTTGATCTCCAACTTGATACAGTAAGGGATTAAATATCGAGTGTTGGACTCTACCTTTCCATTTTCAATCATTTCATTCGTCTATCATCAGATTCAACTTAAATGTTGGCAGCTGACCCAGACAGTTGGTATCCTTCATATTTGTTATTTTCAACAAAGCACCATACCCAACACAGCTGGACATATTCTGATCATGCACGAGCATTCACTCATATTCTAGCATAGGTATTGACTTGTGATTTATGTATTCTGTCCATTATTTTGTCTTTGATGCATTGCCTGCCCTGGCCACTGTTCCCTGTCTGATTTCTCTCTCAGTGGGGCCAATTATCTCAGATCCTGCATCCAAATTCCTCTTCTGTCAGATGAATGACTCTGCAACCCCTCTGAACATGAGTGCGTGTTCCAGCACGCGTGTCTCTCTGTGTTCTGAAACATTTGTGCGTGCGCCTCAGTGCTTTGCTGTGTCCCTGTGCATTTATACTCGGGCGTGTTGTGTAATGAGGCCTTCACCTGTCTTCTGCCATCTCCGTAATTACACTGCTGGCCAGTGCGAGCCCTCGGTCGTCTCAACGGCAGACTCTGTTTATCCTACAAAACAACAGCTGGTCAGGCAGGAGAGCATGTGGCTGCCCTCTCCCAACATGATAACAACACTCTGCTCTTTTTTTAAGCACTCAAATAAATTAAACCCATTTATCACTGTTGGAGGTGATATCAGGTGCAATATCAGTAAGAATTCAAGCTTTAATCTCTAGTACGGAGCATTCACTACATTCAGTACAATTTGTATCCACTGTATGTGATGGTTTTGCTAAACTGGTAAAATGGCTCATTAAATGATTGATGTTCAGTTCCTCTCCTATTTTCTAATAATTTCCAACATTGCAAACCAACAACGTTTGTTGCAATTTATTATACTGATGTTGCACAGTTTTTTTTATAACACATGGATCGGTTTCATTTACTTGGAGATGGGAAGAATTTCTAAACCACTTTCAGGGCCTTTAGTGTCTTCCAAGCCTCCACTGGCTTAAAACCCAAGGTTTGAGTTTCATTTTTAGAACTGAAAGAAAACATCCCATGCCAAAAGCCCAATTTAGAAGCTAATGAATGATCCAATAATGACTCAGTGACAGAATCCTATCCTTTGTCAACCTCAGTTTCCAGAGTCAAAAATAAAATTTGGACCTGAAAACTCAGATATCATTTTAACATTACATTTCTCATTTGGTTGGCCATACACAAATGTCTTAAATACTAAGGTGAAGAAGTTAGCATTAACATTGCACCAAGTGGAAATGCTTGAAGCTGCACAGTAATTCAGGTATTCCTCATGCCATCGTTCAAGGGCAGTTTCACCTTCAGCACCAGCCAAAATCTCAAAAGCAATGTAATGGTGAGAACACAAGTGGAATCACTTCTGTAACCTGAGGCATGCCATCAACCTTTGAAATGCAGGACCGGTAGCTATTTGCCAAACTCCTGCTGCTGGCATCTTTGTATTGTAATTAGCTGGGACCACAGGATGAAGAAACCAGATGCTGCCTTTTAAAATAGTGACTCTGATGTCTGCTTCTCTCTGGAGACGTGTGAGCAGATGGTTGGTAGTTGGAGAAAGGTGAGTTATAAAAACTGCAGTCTATCAAAAATATTCTACATCTGCCAATGGTGGTTATGTCTTTTCATGCATATGGAGAAAGAGAAGCATGAAATTAGTAATAATGACAAATCATCAACACAAAATATTACCATTCCTGCAGAAGACAAAAGATTAGCCTATTCAAGGACTAACAGGGAGGGGTAAGGATGGGCAGAAATAGAAGCTAAAGCAGCAGATCTTATGTTGAAACATTTTAACCGGTCAAAATATTTAGAGGTCTGAGAAGTGTGTTTGGAGATCCATCTGATCTGTGTATAATCTCTCTGCCAGAATGGCAGTCAGCTGGGATGAAGTCCTATCCTCTGATAATTGCTATGGCAAAGATCTGGCCACTATAAATGAGCAAAGTTGTGAGCTAAATAATTTTCCAGTGCCAGCTATTTATAGACCAATGTTCAGACTAACCCACAGTATTTAATGAATATGGGGAACTTGTGACATGATATTTTCCACAACCTAAGGCCAAGAAAGCCAATTAATGTTTTTACTGGCATTGGAATGAAATGCACCTTTTAGGGCTACACAAATATATAAAATGGAATAAACATATGTTCCACCATTTTTGGGGGAATGCAAAAATATTCAATTTCTATCAGGTTTAATTCAGAGACAAGACTTCTAAAGTAATTTGTTATAATCTAAACACTAGATTGTAATTTGAAATTAGATTTGCTGTCTTTTGGTAAGACTCATACCATACTCAGACACATGCTGTCTGCTCTAACACAAACGCCATTGAGAAGCTAATATTAGCTTAGTTTACCATACCATAGCTAGTTAGTAGCTAGCTAAAGGATTATTTTCTTATGTTATAAAATGAAGTTGCCATGTAATACAGGTTCCTCTTCCCACTTGTTACAATGCAGCCTGTTATACTATACTAACACCAAGAGTGCAATAGACAAGCATGCAGAAATTGCAGTAAGTTGCAGTTAATAAGCTGTAGTACCACCAAGGGGAGATTTTATTTCAAGCCATCATCAAAATAATCACAGGAAATCATTTAAAGAGACATTACTTACACATTTACATGTAAGTACAAATTAGCCACCTAGCTTAATTGTTGTAGGATAGAAGGACCCAGGAATGTACTTGCTTGGTCACTCGGACTTCTTGGCTTTAAACATACTATTTCCCCCTCCAGATATTGCAATTTCTGGATGTACTGCAGTTTCTGCATTTCATGCTTTGCCATGATATTGGGTTGGTTGTTTACATGCTAAAAATAGGTCATTTTAGTCTGGTGTTAGGTGGCTGCCAGACATGTGTAATTCAGCCTTTGTGGATATAAATTATATGCTACTGTCAATAGATTAAAATGATAGTGTTCATAAGGTGTTAAAAACTAAAACCAGGTCATATTAGCCTATTCCTAGGTGGTTGCTAGGCAACATGGTGGCATCAGAAAATATTAGGCATAATTCAGTGTGCGTGATTATAAATAGGATGTTCTTGTCATGAAATAAAAATCATACAATGTGGTTAGTCTTATAGTTTACAAATTATAAAGAGGGGTAATTTTAGCTTGTTGCTCTGGTTGCTAGGCAACATGATGACTCCACATTATCCTATATAGATAAGAACCTTCAGGCATTGAATAGATACCTGATGGTCTAGGAGGTGTATTATTTTATTTTATTTTATTTTTGTGTATTACTATAATATGTTTATTAGTAGTAGTAGTAGTAGTAACTGTCACGACAAAAGAATTTTCACTAGAGCTGGAATAAATAAAGCATATCTTATATTTTAGATGTGTTGCTTTGATTCAGATACATTACTGCTGTTATTTATTTTCCATAATGTTTACAGTTGGAAACTGTCACCACATTAACTTACACATCAGAATAAACATAGTGATATTGCATTCAGTAAATGGATGTGTATACACACACACACACACACACACACACACACACACACACACACACACACACACACACACACACACACACACA
>NW_024582984.1:39623-41151 GCF_018398535.1 Haplochromis burtoni | reverse complement strand
TACACACACACACACACACACACACACACACACACACACACACACACACACACACACACACACACACACACACACACACACACACACACATACATCTAGTGTCCCAGAATCTGTGGAATGGTGTTTCTGAGGCCTTGTTGACACCACTCTGTCTCCCCTCAGATTTAGAGGGCAACTCTCCCAGCACTTTTCTATCTTAAATGCACACACAGCTGTCACAGTGGGCCATAGTCCACCCCGCACAGAGATGCCAGCACAATTCACGCTGTGTTATTCAATCACCCCAGAATTGGATCTCTGTGACAATGGGAATCCCTGGGTGAAATAGCGCTTGGTCCGAGGCTGGCAGAGCAGCAGGGTGATAAAATTCAACCAGTTTGATCTGTTTAATCCTCTGGGAATGGCCTT
Organism: Haplochromis burtoni; assembly: GCF_018398535.1. Lineage (NCBI taxonomy): Eukaryota > Metazoa > Chordata > Actinopteri > Cichliformes > Cichlidae > Haplochromis > Haplochromis burtoni. Next base: position 40,743 of record NW_024582984.1, on the reverse strand, counting down.
GGAATCCTGCGATGGAAAGGTTCAAGTGATCTGTGCTTGGACTTTGTCCTTCTGTGGCCCCTCTGTGTGTGCAGGAGAAAGTGTGTTTGTCAAGGGGGTTTAACACTAGGCCAGAGATAACACAGTTTTTAGCAGCTGTCAAGTGTGAGGTGAGGTGAGATGTTTGCTTTGATGAAATGTCAAAATCCTCTCTTAGCACGAGCATAATACAGAATATCAGGAATCCACAAAAGAACGAAAACCTATTCTCAATTTAGTTTCTATTAAAGGAAAGCTGTGGATGATGAGGCTTCAGTTACAGCAGTGCAAGAAAACAAACAATAAATATAAGAACAGTAAGAAAATAAATATACACTTTAGGACTCGGGGTAAAGGGATCAATAACAATTTAAAATTTATAATTTACAGTTTGATGATTTAAAGTCTCACACACAGGGGAGGGGGGCGGCTGCTTCCAAATAGAGCACATTTCATTCATAATGTTTGAAATCCAAGCCCATTATGTATTCATGATTTGAATCCCGGGTTGTGCGAAATCCCAGAAATACACCTTAGACAAAGTGAATCTGTGAACTAAGGCGTAGGTCTATTAGGTTATGTTGTGGTGATCCTCGAGTTGGGGGACTTGTGTTCATACTGGAGTGCAAAATTAAAACCAATGGAAGATGGACAAGAAAAGTTCAAAGCCATCAGGTGCTCAGTTTAGAAAAAATAGAAAAGAAGAGGAGGAGAAACGAGCAAAAGATACAGGTAAGCAGATGTGTCGTTGGATAATGGCAGGTCATGTATCCTGAAACAATCAGAATCAGAATACTTTAATATTAATCCCTAAGGAAATAATGTGGATTACAGTTGCTCCAAGAAGAAATGGTAAATATAGCAACAGTAACAGACTAAACTCCAAACATTATGTTACAGATTTTAATATTAATTAGTTGTTGTCAATTGTTGATTTGTCCTGTTCTCATTGTATGAGTGTATGCATACTATGCATACACTCTCTCTCTTCATGTGTGTGCGTGTGTCTTTCTCTGGTGAAATTCAGTCTGGTTCCGACAACAGTTTTATGTTAATGTACAATCCTTAATATGTTTTATGTGTGTGTGTGTGTGTGTGTGTG
>NW_024582984.1:12323-39603 GCF_018398535.1 Haplochromis burtoni | reverse complement strand
AGAGGGAGTGTTCGCCCAGGGCGCCAAACAGGCTAGGACCGCCACTGTTCACAGCTGCCTTAATTCTTCTTGGCATAGACTCAACGCGGTACTAGAAACATTCCTCAGATATTTTAACCCAGAATGTTATGATAGCGTCAGACAGTTGCTGCAGATTTGTCAGCTGTGCATCCATGTTGGAAATCTACCTGTTCTAATATACCCCAAAGGAACACTCTTGGACTGAGATCTGGTGACTATGTAGGCCATTGGGTACAGTGAATTCAATGTTCAAGAAACCAATTGGAGATGATTTGAGCTTTGTGACTTGGTGTTTTATTCTGCTGGAAGCAGTCATCAGAAGATGGGAACAGTGTGGCCATAAAGGGATGAACATGGTCAGCACCACTCAAGTAGGCTGTGGTATTTAAGCAATGATCAGTTGGTACTAAGGGGACCAAAGTGTGCCAAGGAAACATCCCCCACAAAATTACACCAACACCACCAGACAGGATGGGTCCGAGCTTTTAAGACGTTTATACTATATTCTGCACCTACTATCAGAATGTCGCAGGAGGAATCATGACTCTTCAGACCAGGCAACACTTTTCCAAATGTCTGTTGTCCAATGTTGGTGAACCTGTTTGTATTGTATCCTCGGTTTTCTGTTCTTAGATGACAGGAGCGGCACATGGTGTGGTCTACTGCTGCTGGAGACCAGCTGCCTCAAGATTCATCGTGTTGCTGCTCTTCTGCAGACCATGGCTGCAACGAGTGGTTGTTTGAGTTGCTGTTGCCTTCCCATCAGCTTTAAACAGTCTTCCCATTCTCATCTGACCCCTGACATAAAAGAGAACTAGATAGCTTGCCTTTTCTAGACCGTTCTCTGTAAACCCCAGAGATGTTTGTGTGGCAAAGTCCCAGTAGATCAGCAGTTTCTGACCAGCCAGCCTGGCATCAACAACCATGCCACGTTCTAACTCACTTAAATCACCTTTCTTGCCTTTTCTTATGCTCAGTTTGAACTTCAGCAGGTGTCTGACTATGTTTGCTAGCCTAAGTTAAGCTGCTGCCCTGTGATTGACTGATTCGATATTTGTGTTTACAAGCAGTTGAACAGTTGTAGCTACCACTATGGCTGGTGGGTATAAAGATACGTATCATGCAAACTAATTATAGTTGCTAATTTTTGTTATATTGATATATAATACCAATCCATCCCATTACTATCCAGCCCTGCCTGGCTTTGTCAAAAAAAAGTAACAGTAAGATAATAACCACAAATCAGCACTGAGTAACAATTTCTTTAATCAGTAGAAAAGATGAGAAATTCAGATTAGGTCCAGGCATAATCAAGGGGTTTAATTTTTTGCTTTGCCCATCCACATGTGTGGATTTTACTAAGAGCATTATGTATCCTCTGTCTCTTCATCCATCAAGGATAAGCAACTTAATGAAGGGTGCAAGCCACTGTGCTTGACACCCCTCTATAATCAGTACCTATTTGAAATTCCACGTAAGTGTGTATACTGACGATACTTTTGGGCCATTACAAATTCTTTGCTTTTAAGTTGAGAAGGGACTCGATCGGTGACTGGTTAACAGAGGCTTCAGTTGGTTTAAAACAAGCATGCCTGGTATTTTACATTTTGAAGAGACTGCTCCTGAGGACAATTCCTCTGACACTGGGCGATATTGTTAGTTTCCTATATCCATTGGATGATATAAGTATTGTGTTTGGAACAACTGTAATCCACCAAGTATCTCCAATAATGTGTTATAAATAACCCTGAGACCCTCCTCTGTTGTGTGTGTGTGTGTATGAGAGCGAGAGAGACAGACTCTGTATGGTTATGGGTAGGAAAACTCCAGTGGATGAGATTGTGGAAAATAACACACTCTATTGGTTGTTTAGTTGGTGTGTGACATCAGTCGGTGTGTATGTGAACCATGGGCGGTCCACTGAGGTTGGCTACTTTAGGAGCAGGCCGTGCCCCTGGCAACAGCAGAAAACTGGACAACAGCAAGAAACAGATGATACGGGGAGAACTGCTGCAATCGAGACATTTCCAAGAAGAAGAAACACTTCTCTTGGAGGGCAAGGCGAGGAGCGGACGATAACATTTGCTTTCTCTTTGTCCTGTTCATAGTGCGATCACAGCCAAGCAATCAAGGTAACAGCGACTGCGACTGGGTCTGGCTTTGTGCTATTGTCCTCAGCAAAGCCTCAGTTTTGCCAGTTTTATCTAAGCTATTAATGGCACATATCAAAACAGCCCAACTTCTAAATGTATAGAACATGTTTAACCTGATTTATTAGTGTATTAGGGTGTGTGCTTTGTGTGTGTTTCTGCCCCATGCTAATATGAGGGGATGTTGTTGTCCTTTTCTTTGCTGACCTTTGGTGACTGTAAACAGTAACTCAGCAGAGAAGTCACTGATCCCTCTAACCTGTTGTAACAGGGACTGCATAAACCAGCACAGAGCATGTGCACCATTGCGTATTGCATTTTTGTCTACACTTTAACAACTGAAACGCAGTTTCTTTTTCCTACCTCTGTCTTAAAAATTTCCAGCAACCAACCTCTCCTCGACTGGCTCACCTATCCTCTCCATCCAGCACGCTGCCATGGATCGCTCGGTGCAGGAGCTGTTCCTCAACTTCATGATCGTCTTAATCACTGTGCTGCTGATGTGGTTGCTGGTGAAATCTTACCAGGACTAAAAAATTAAGCAATGAGAGAGGACACGGACGTGAGGCGGAGGGGATGGAGAGACACGTGCGTCGGGTTATCGGAAGACTTGGCTGCTGGCTAAATTTTATAATACAGTGTTTACACCTACAGCTCTGCTTATTCATGTGAGGTCAACAATAAGTGGTTACTATAGCCAGGACAAACTATGAAGGATAAAATAGTTCAGAATCTGTATTTTTAGTGTTTTTGTTTAGTTTTTTTGAATAAGGCCATGAATGTGAAATCACAGCATAGTGGTCAGGGTTAATAAATAAGAATAAAATTGTTGAAAACCCAAATGGGATGGCTTGAAAACTCTAAAAAAAATGCAATGTCACTATAAACAGGAGTGCATACCATAGTCTGTATGTCTAAGTGCCCAACACATTTAACAATGCTGTTGTGTCCAATCTTTCAGTTTTTTTGTCAAAGGGATGAACACGACAAACTCATAAAACAAGACAACACAACTGTTGAAGCATTATGTTTATGATCACTTCTTAACATTAAACAGTCTTTCATTTGTTTAGCTTCTGTTTCTCAGCACAAACTTGCCATGCAGTCATGATTCACACCCACATTTGCTCTTTGCAGGTTTGTTAAACTTTAATCTATACTATCCTTTTGAAGCTACAGAGTGTTTCTCTATGACTGATAAAGTGCACATGAAAAACTGTTGTGTACACCCGGAGAGGAGAACCAGAACATGCATGGACACATGGCAATGTAGTAACAGAATAAAGGCAAGCTGATTAAAGTGCATACTGACATGTGCTTTCAAAAGTTGCCCTGTTGACTGATTTTCCCCTTTAAAGTAAAAGCAAGAGAGGCTTGCCTCCTAGAGGCTCTCTGTGGCATAATTTGTGTATTCCTGCCAAAAAAAATCTAAATCAAAATCCCCAAATTCAGAAAAATGAAAGAAGTCTGAATTCCTGAACAGAGTCTGTAGCTGCAAGAAGGCTGGTAAGTTTACAGAACATGCTAATTATTTATGTGGATTTTCTATCTGTAACATGCTGTCAAAAAAAATACTCGGATACTAAAATAGAATTCTAAAGGGGTCCTCCATGGGAGGGGCAATAATTAGAGTGACAGCAAAGCTCCTATGATGACAGGAGCTACGCACATACAATATAAAGATCAAACTTGACCCTAAATAAAAAAATAAATAGACTAGGTTAATGTGTTCACATATACTGATGATCTGTGACAGGAAATGTGGTGTCAGTTGCCTATCTTTGGCTACGATACTCTCTCAAAAGAGAGCTATGTTTCAAGAGTGTCTATTTGCTGGTTAAATACGGGAATAGCATTCTCTCTTGAAGTGTTAGCTGTCCGTCATGCACACAGTTTGGAAAGCCGAGGGAAGCTCATTCACACAGACATCAAACTTTCGCTTGCATGTTTGCTGCATGGGAGGGCATGTATGTGTTTGCCATCAGTTATGCTGTATCACCCCACGGGTCTCTATATCTGTTGAAGCTGATGAGCTGGCAGTGGAACTCTGTGAGTGCTTTGGGCATGGGTGCCACTTCCTCCCATTGACTCCTCCCACTGTAGTACACCTGCGTAGGTAGTAAGAAAGAAAACAGTAGACAGTTAAATTAGTAAAAACTAAGAATGCAGGTGTAGTCAGAAATTCACTCATCATAGGCATGAATATCATGGTAATTTGTGGTTTCAAATGATTTCTCTGAATTGTGCTTTTTCCAGACTGGAATGATTGTACACTATATACATGTTTATTAACTTTTTTTTTTTTAAGAAAATTTGGTTGCAGAACTTTAAATTTGTTTTTGTATTTTCTCCAATCCCTACAGGGTCAAGAGTATCCATACAGTTTTACTACCAGTGGTACTGGTATAGTGCAATAAGTAAAATGAAATGGAATAATGAAGGAGGAGGAAGACCTTCAAATTATTCAACATCACCTAAAATTAGCTGAGCTGAAACTTAAACACAATCGGTTTTTCCAACAGGACAATGATCCCAAACACATCAAAACTAGTTTTCGAATGGATAAAACAGGCTAACATTAAGCTTCCGGAATTACCTTCCCAAATCCCCAACTTCAACCCTATTGAAAATTTGTGGGTGATGCTGAAAAACCAGGTCTATGCCAAGAATCCAAGCAATTTAAATAAACTCTACTATTTCTGCAGAGAAGGCTGCTCAAATACCTGGAATTGTACCAGAAGCTTGTTGATGGCTACCAAAAGTGTCTGCAGCTTGCAAAAGTACATTTAACCAAATATTAGTATTATATTAGGATGTGTGCATGTTAATCCGTTGGGCATCTTTCTTTGCCTTTAGACAATAATTCTGATGGCAAAAGAACCAAACGGGACAGGTGGGGGGAAAAAAAGAATGCGTGTATGTATTTGAGCCTGTATGCATGCCTTTGACCCTGAGTGGATTGCAAAAAAATTCCCAAATAAATTCGAATTTCAAGTTTGAATTTAAAGCCATTAAAAACGCATGATTTACAATCATCCCGCTCTGGGGGAAAAAAGAGTTCAAAGAAATCACTAAAAGCCCAAAATCATCATGACATCCATGCCCATAAAGAGTCTGTAAACTTCTGTCTGGGTCTGGGTCAAAGGTAAAGGTTATTCAGTTCCTAGCAATATAAATGTGAGTTTTCTATCCTACCTGAACCTCATCAGTGATTTCATCAGGTGAATAGTCTCCGCCCAGAATGTAGATTCTGTCCCTCATGCCCACTGCTCCGGCATTGAACCCAGCGCATTCAAATGATCCTTCACCCTTCCAGACGCAGGTCTCTGGGCAAAAACTGTAGACCTGAAAAGAAAAAAAGGGACACTTTTACACAAGCTCAGTGTATTTTACCACAGAATTAAGCTTCAGAATCTTTTTAAGGCTCTCTGGCTGCAATGGCATGACTGATAAACTAAATCGTTGCTCACTTTGTATGTAGATAAGTCACAGAGGTGCAGTGTTTTATTAATTGACACAGCCTTGACCAGTGTAGCGTGGAAGAACTGGCCAAACTCTGCCACCAGGCGGCTCCACTGGTCCTGCAGGGCGTCATAGCAGAAGAAGCAGTCGAGTGAGGGGTTAAAGGAGTCTGTGATCTCCACCTCTGACCCCAGCGTATAGATTACACTGCCACAAGCACTGGCCTCAGGGTAGAAGATAGCAGTGGGAAGTGGACTGACAGAGCGCCAGGTTTGAGCCAAAGGGTTATAATACTCCACCTAAAATCCAACACCGCGCATGAATTAGATCAACACTGTTGGCCATGACTGATTCCATGACCTACTAATGGAAGCATATCCCAACCAACACTGTTACCTCCAGCAGACTGGGAGCCCCCCCTCTGGATCCCTTGGTCCGTCCTCCAATGACATACACTCGATCCAGGCACGTTACAGCTGTGTGCATGGTTCTGGGCTTAAGCATGGCAGGTGCAGGTGTGCAGGTTAAGGTCACGGGACAGAAGCACCAAACCTCATCAGTGGCATCATGGAAAGGTTCAGCCACGTGGAGGCGTATCGCCCGGCAGCAATTTCCCTGGCAACCACCTGTGACAAACATCTTCAATCCAGTAGATAGCAGAAAAGATGGTGATCAAAATCTTTAGTCAACAAGGACAAAGAGTAAGAAAAGATGTAAACAGCACCATATAACTATAAAGAATATTCACAAATTGACATTATTTCATTTGATGCTGTAAACCTTACCTTCTCAGCATAGCTGGTAAGGTAAGATCCTGGTGGATCTGGCATCATAGTTGTCCCCTCTTCTTGCCCTGTGCCCAGCTCTTTCCACTGGTCTGTTTCCAGACAGTAGCAGAAGGTGTGCCGGATCTCTCCATTTTCCTCTGTCTTGTGGATGTAGATATAACTCTGCGTGGTGGAAGGCCTGGCATCAGTGAGCAGGCCATTGTGCTTTGTCTGTCTGCTCTGGGCTTCTGACGCAAGGGCGAGACAGGACTCATCGTTGCAGAGGAGAGGGTCAGAATCACACAGAGACTAAGAGAGAATGTAAGAGTCAACACAGGAAAGGTGATGCGATCACAAATCCACAAACTGCAAAAAGTCTTTAAACCCAGTACAGGTAAAGGTTTGGTTGTACCTTTAGTGAAGGTGCAGGAAGATGGTGCAGCCGGGTCAGAGACAGCAATCCCGGCAACAGCTTCTGTCTTCCTGGGAGATCATGGCGAATCCATCCAAGGAGCGACACCACCACTGCCTCCTCACTGAGCACGTTTAGAGCATCTGACCTGAGGCACAACTCCAAGACATTAACCTGAAAAGAGTTACTTTTTTTTAATGTGATGTATTTGTCAGCTTAAAAACATGAAACAAAAAGATGTTTTGTTACTGATATAGAAGCAGATTTAATGAAATATATTGTGTATACAATGTTTTTTACATGTTGCAGAGGAACCATTAGCTTAACTATTGGGCTTATTAATGATAACAATACATACATAAAACAATAAGAGTTGCATATTATTTTTGCTTTAATGGATTTCAGAACTGTTATAACAATGAACCAAAATATCTCAATAATAATATGAAAAATCCCACCAAATATGCAAGAAATCCAACATCATTGGTGCTTTGAGCCTTAACTAGTTCTTAAGTCAGACATAATGAAGTGTTTAGCAACTGGATATAGAGAATAAATTACAACAGAGACTCTGATCAGCCTCCAGCCTTTCTCTGCATAGATGCAATGTTTAGGTGCAAGATTGGGTTTCACCTGCATATCCAGGAAGTCCTGCGTTTTGGAGAGTTCAAAGAAGTTCTGGACCACAAACTCATTGGCACTTTGCAGGAGAGAGGCTGAGCCGTATCCCTCAGCCAGAGACAAGAGAGACAGACAGTTATAAAGATCCATGGTTCCTATCAGGAAGTCGCTGCATGCTTTGGACAGGACAGACACCTGAAGGCACAACAGCAAGAGCAGGGAAATTTTCATGTTAAAATGACATTTGGCAACAAGAAGATAAATGCCTAGCTGACTGTCACAACTATAGATTTTTTCATTTTAAGTGTTTGGTCTTTAACTCTTTACCCCTTTAAAGCCTAATAGGAGTAAGACTTGAAGCTCCTTCTGAACTGAACTATTTCTGTTATATTTCAGACCTGCTTAAAGAACAAAATGCATCAGGGTTTGCAGCAGAGGTCAGTGAGAATGGTCTCTGCCTAGCCTCAGAAAAAACCTGAAACTATTCTAATGATCATCCAACCAAATCTTTATTGATAAATACCGAGGTGTCGAAACTTGTCTTTCAAGGGTACAGGGGAGGTCATCAAGTGTCATCTTTATGGGGGAAAGAGGTAACAAGGCATTCCAGACATCCTTCTCCTGAGGCAAACTTTTCAGTTTTCTCCAGTAGGATCCCGAGGTGCTCCCAAGCCAAGTGACAAATATAATTTCTCCAGCAGGTTCTGGGTCTACCCTGAGGTCTCTTCCCAGTGGGAAGCTTGGTTAGGAGGCATCCTAACCACATGCTCAAACCATTTCAACTCCTTTTGAAACGCAGGAGCAGCGGCTCCACTCAGAGATCCCTCCAGATGTCTGAACTCGTTGCCCTATCTGTAATGCTGAGCACAGCCACCGTGCAGAGGAAGCTCATTTTGGCCGCTTGTATTCATGATCTTACTCTTTCAGTGATTACTCAGCTCTCTCTTGACCCCAACAGTCTGGTACAATAACTATTAATAATAAGATTATTGATTTACTGCAGTATCCCAGGAAGTCATGGCAAAATGAACATGTTTAAGGGTAAGAAGGAAGATGAAGCAGTTGCATTTCTACCTGCAGAAAAGAGGCGAGCTGAAACAACATGTCTACGTTGCCATCAGTGATAAGCGCCTCCCCGGAGTAGGCAAAGTCCAGGAAAGAAGCCACCGCTGCTGGACACTGATTACCCAGCGTTACTGAACCATCATCACGCTCTCGCATATCCACCTCAAACATGGCCCTAAACCCAAACCCAAGACACATGTGTTTAGATAGATAGACAGATAGACAGATAGATAGATAGATAGATAGATAGATAGATAGATAGATAGATAGATAGATAGATAGATAGATACCTGAAAAAATCACTACATGCTGCAAGAACACAGCGATGACAGGGAAAGCTGCGTTCCTGCACCTTAATGGTGAAGTCAAACAGCAAGCCTCTCTCCCTGAGCGATCTGAGCACGCCCAGGAGCTGCAGTCCATGGGACTCAGACACCCGCAGCATTGTCCGGCGCTCTGAGACCCCGTTGCATTGTGGAGCACTGCCAGGTTTACTGCTGGGTGGGCTGTTGCTGCTGCAGGGGTTGTGGGTGTTGGTCAAACACAAGGACAAGTCATGATTTTCATCCATTACGCCAGAATCTGAAAAAAAAAAAAGAATAGAAAAATGATGCAATTTATAGTAATGGAGTGAGTCTGTGAGAGACACACACACACACACACAAAGGGAATAAGAGATACAAGAATGCAACAAACTAATTTACATGAACAGATCTGTAACACACAGTCCAGTCCTCCTCTACCATTAAGACATGCAGTAGTATCATTGTGTCTGACACTGAGTGTCTGACACGATTACTGCATTCAAGATAAGCACATTAGATATTACCTGAGGTGATGTCTGGACGTTAAAAGTCAAAAATATATGAGTATAAAATGCGTGAAATATGCAGCTAGTTAGTCTGAGGCAGGACAAGTAATACTCACGACAGTGTCAGCACCTCGGAGAGCTCTCATGCTATTCTAGTTTCCGGAAGCCTGAAATCACGCGAGATTTCAGTCGGCTTTTTGTTTGGTTTTTTGCGTTTAATCGTCTTCTTCCTGTCATCTTGTTTACTGAATTTGCGATTTTCCCTAAAAAGAATAATGCCCGTGTCTCCTTTATATCCCCCTCATTTATTTTCATTGTACTCTTTATTTATTGCAGAAAAATGCGGCGCAATGGTCGCTGGGAACTATAGTTCTCCCCTATTGGTCGGTTATTTCTGGCGAGTGTTCTGGTCAGCCTTTCTATTTGCTTTAGATACAAGTTTAGAACAGTTAACGTTCAGCAGTTATGCAGGTTAGCTTGCTTAGTTAACCATGGGTGCTTTCTCTGTTGCAAATGAAAACATATCTCAAACATATCAAGTAATTTTGAGTCACACGGAAAATTCCTATGGGCAGAACTTTACTCCTGTCTGCTTCTCATTGACACTATGTTGATGCAGTAATATTTCTTACCACTGGGTGACGCTGCCGTGCTGCGGAGAAATGATTATGGGGATGCATAGGACAACAGCCATTGAATCTGAATTAGAACGTGAACTTAAAGCGGTGCTGCAGTATCGTGTTGTTCTGGGAATCTATCCTACTTCACAAACCATCCTACCCGTTGTTTCTGCGCAAACGCTGCGCATGCGCGTAACACAACCCCCAAATTTACATCATTTTTTAACCCATTGTGAATATTTATGGTTAGGGTTTGTATTAGTCACAAGTCGCCGTCAAATTATAATACAGGTTGGACGATTTGCCAAAGTAGGACGGTTTCTCAAAACATCGTCTCACCACCACAGTGACATAAAAACACACTCTTGAAAACGCCTGAAAAACATGATTACAGAATAAGAGCTTTTGTAGACACAATTCAATTCTTCTTCTTCTTCTTCTTCCTCTTATTATTATTATTATTATTATTATTATTATTATTATTATTATTATTATGCTATTACTACATAAAACGTGGGCTCAATCATGGATAAAATGCAAATATACAGAAAAGCAAAAAAAGGGAAAAAAACAGTCATTATACTCTATATGCTTTATCCTCCTTCATCTTAATACAACAGACCATCCTATAAAAGTCAGAGACCGTCCCATTGTTGTGAAACTGGAGTGAAATCAGTGTAAACGGGCAGCACATACTAACGCCATTTACTGATTTCAGTTTTTACGAGACTGCACTGAATCGGTGTACATATTATCGGGCTATTATCAGAGCCTCTCCAGTTTATATTATTGGTGGGTCTGGCCCCCCTCCTCTGTCTCTTGCATCCCTGCATCCCTCCCTCTCTCCCCTCCCGGCAGTGCATCCCCATCCCCCACACTGTGGCCGTCTCTCCGGGTGAAAGCTGTCTTCCCAGCGCCACTGGCCCGACAAAACGCTGCTGTAGCAGAGCCAGTCCGCACCGACCCGAGGCAGCACACTCACACGGGAGAGAGCACGTACACATTCGGGGAATCTTTCCTTTTTTCCCTTCCGTGATCGACCGAGTAGCTTTGGTAAGTCTTTTATGCTTTTTATCACAAAGAGGAGAAATGTCTGTGTGTTTTCTTGATGCTTGTTCGGGGTTTTTTTTCCTATCTTTTTTTTCCCTCCGTATCCCTTTAATTGTCCTCCGTGGTGGCTACAGTGGGGAACTAGCGGGCTAAGCTAAAGCGGCTAGCTTAAACAGCGGACTTAAAGTGATACTACTTGAAGCATGTGTCAGGTTTTTTTTGTTGTTTTGTTTTTTCACTTTATTTGTCGTCCGCCAGGTAGTAGTGTTAGCAGCTGTTTTCCCAGTGCGTTGCGGGTCTGACCTGCTGCGAGTGGTTTTCATTGTCATTGCTAATTTTGCCCCGGCTAACTTGCTAATTAGCTTTTTTTTTTAAAGGGGGCAGCGTGTGCCGAGAGATGCAGGGATGCTACGGCGGGTTAGCGACTGGCTTTTCAGGCTAGCACGCAAGCTAAGCTAACGTTAGTAATATGTGACCCGTGCAGATTCCTGCACGGAGTGTTTCGGAATGGATGGATCGCCATGCTAACGCTGGCTAATCTAGTGATAATTGGCAAGATGGCATCTCGGAGTGGTTATCTAGAAATCGGTGGATTTTCAAAATGGTGTCTTAAGCTTGTTTGAGTGTGACCATTTTTGTCCAACCATCGCTGTTTTGGCTTTGCTTGCTATCTCTGGTATGCAGTGCACTGCCAGTGCATGCCACACTCTGACTGATATATCTACATATTAACCACTGATGTGAGGGTAAATACAAACGCCTCAAGGCTACAGCAGCCACTATGGAGAAAATGACTGTTTCTGGAGTTATATTTGTTAAGAGTTTGGCGCTGAATTTAGGGGAAGGAGACCAATGAGAGAAGTGGGAAAGGTCAAAATGGGTAGAAAAGGTTTACTCTGCATGTGCAAATGTTTGCACACTGGATTAAAGTGGCTAACTATATCAGTGCCCATCAACTCCTGTCTGGGTTCATAACAAATGTATACTTTATCTGAATGTCACTTACACCAGGACTTAGCTGCTGTGCACAGATATCCACTGCAACTAATGCTCGTTGTCATTATTTATTCATCTCAATTTTATTTAAATCTAATTGCTTTTCGTCGTATACAGTATAGGAAATCAGTGAACATGCCAGTTCCAAGTGCAGTGCTCAGGGTAACATATGCAAGCTGGATCATTTATTTATGCCTAATGCAACGAGCAGTGGCAGAAGTTAAAAAAGGCACTTTTTAAAAAACCTGATACTACAAGATGTGTGTTTAAATGGTGCATATCAGATAGGATTATTCCAAATGTTACAGGTAGTTATTTATTTATTTACCCTCCTGTTTTTGACTAGTCTTATCAGTGAAATGAATCCTTTTTGCCATCATCTCTTTTTCCCTTTTTTGTAGGCGGTGGGTGGGGGATTACTTGCTTTAGTCACTGACTACTAATCCCATTTAATTCAAGAAGCCTTATCTGTCTAAAGGGATTTGTGAGATGCTACTGTTGTTGGCTTCACCAGAGCATTACTGTGTAAGCAAACTATGTACATTTAAAATAATAGTCTACGATCGAGACTGGAAGATGCACACTGCTCTGTGGATGATAGACATTCAGTGATTCTAATAGGTGATACTTTCGTCCTGTTTGTAATTATGACATCTAGAAATGCTTCCCTTTGTGATTGGGGCGGGGCGGGGGGGACTGAAGACCCTAAATCTTATTAATATACAAACAAGGAAGTCTTTTTTTTAAAGGCTGACTTTATTTTTGTGACTCTAGATAAATCAAAAGGCATCCACTAGAACTGCATCCACCAGATGAAAGTATATTAACTTAAAGGTCAGTGGTTCTCTTTAGGAGCTCTACTCAGAAAATACTACATTTGTGGTTTTGTTTTTTCCTACTGGATGAGATCTAGTGTTGTTCCTATATGCTAAAGTTGATTCATCTGTCTACCTCGCTTGAGGAAGACGGTGGATGTCGTATGGCTTTTGGCATGTGTGGGGTGCAGGCTCATGTATATGAATGGCAGGCTGTACAATGCAGCCATAAAACCGTCAGACTGTTGAAAGCGGGAGTCACTTAATGTTACGACAGACAGCGGTTCTGTAACAGAGCTTTCCAGCACTTCATTCCCGTGTGGTTTGAACCACTTAGTGATTTGCTCATCACAGATCGGCGAATGAAGCACCGACAGACGGCAGCTTCCAGAGTCACCTTCATTTCCTGTGCCTCGTCCAGCTCCCGGTCCCTCAACTTCAACCTCCAGTAATGCTACTGTTCTTTTAGAGGTTAGCAGATGTAAACATTTCAATGGTTGGACCATCTTAGAAGAAATCAATGGTTAATAGTAATAATAAGGTTGCTGTACATAAAGATTCATTCAACTGCATTTTGGGGACTCTGAATATTTCTCTTGTATAGGAATCAATCAAGAGGGGTTATTTATTTTTTCAGTTGTTCATTTGGATAAAATCAACATTAGAAAAATATAATAAATGTGTCCCAGTGTTTTGCCAAACAGTCTAAAATCAAAAGATGTTTCACTGTATTATTAACCAAAGATGGCAGCAACACACACTGAGAAAAAGGGAGCTTTTGAACTTTTCCCTGAAAAGTAACATTGGTTATTACAGCATTATCAGACAAATTGGCCACTATTTTATTCCTGATTAACTATCAGTCAAAGCGATTAAGCAGCACTTAAAATAGACGTGCAAACCATTCGTAGGTCATACCTTCATGAAATCCACATGAAATGGTGATTAAGCACTGAAAATTATTTTTTGTTTTATTAAGTAAGGCCTTAATTAGACCACAGAGAAGATTTGTGGATGTAGTGAAGGAGGATATACAGATGGCTGGTGTGACAGAAGAGGATATTAAAGGGAGGGTGAAATGGAGGCAGATGATCCGCTGTGGCGACCCGTAAAGGGAGCAGCCAAAAGAAGAAGTAATGCTTTATTTAATTTAAAATTGTATTTTTCTACGTGTTGGTTTGAGATGACATTTAGCGCACCTGTACCATCGTGCTTCATAGTAATAAATTGGGAAACATTTCTCACCTTGCTGCCTGCGTGCATATTACAGTTTTGTTCTACATCAATATATTGTGGATTAAAGGGCAGATATGTTGTTGTCATTCTCCATCCCCCTTTATGAAGGCATGCTGGTGATTGTTGTAGTGCTATATCTGCTTTCATCTTAATCGGTTCAATAAATAATATATTCTAGATGTGTAATGAAATGCTACAGCCACAGTTCTGTTGTAGGATTACTAAAGTGTAGTGGTTATACCCCACTTTGGGAGTGAAAGGAGAGTCAGATCCCTGGAAGGGTTGTGTCAGGAAGGACGTCTGGCCTGAAAGCCTGTGCTAAATCAAATATGTGGATCCATCCTCTGTGGTGACCTCTTACCAGTAAGGGAACAGCTGAGAGAAGCTTGCCGTGTTAGATCCGTGACATTGCAGTGGCCTTTTCCCTATAAGTGAGAGGTGGTCGAGAAAAAAAGGCATTTTACAACAACATATTCTTTTGTTTTTGAGGTAGTTGCAACATATTGAAAGGGACTGACTGTTTTAGTTTTACTAAAACAGACACACCATCTCATGATACATTTGTGCACTGCAGCTGATTCACTTAAATAGTATTCAGTAATCAACTCCATAAATGTCTGTAAGAGATGTAGGCGTACTTTCCCAGTAGTTACTTGGTCCACTGATCTCGCTACAAGGCCTCTCAGCACCACTTGAATGACTCATTCTTCAGCTCTTATTCAGTTATTAACTGAAAATAAGGTTCTTAGATGTCCACTATTTAAAAAAAAAAAAAAAAAAGTGTTTTTATTTTAGAAAATGTATAGAGGTCTTACAAACATTGTTTGATGTTTTCATAAATGAACTAGTGGGATGATAGGAGGATAAGAAAACAAAGTGCTCTTATTTTCCCTGTACACAGATTCACACTGTGTAGCATCAGTCTACCACAATGGTTCAGTCAGATCGTCGTCTCTCTATGACAATTAAATTTTGATGTAAGTGTATGCATGCATGCATACAAACTGCGGCAGGTGAGAGATGTCAGAGGGAATAAAGCATCAGGATAAAAGGTTGGACACAGATCCCTGGAGGCAAAGTTGTAATGCATTCAGCTGTCAGTCGTATTGTGTGTACACATGCACAAATGGACATTCACATGCGTCTGTGCTGCAGGCTGGCTATTCATTAGTGATACCTACAGTCATTAGAAATTCTTTTTATGCTATTCTACTGTAGCAGCTTTTGAATTTAACCTATACAAAGAGTAGCTGTTTTATTATTAACATCTGACTGAAACTTAAGCACAGCCATACAACAGTTGTACAAAAAATCTTAACATTGTAGATGTGATAATGTTGAGTTTTTGTTGAATCTACTTTAAAGAGGCGTTGATTCAAATAAATGAGAATTTGGGTAGTTTGCAATATTTTTTTAATTGTTTTATCCACCCCTTTGTGTCGGCGAGACTTCGTAGTGCAGAGCTATTGTTGTAAGCGTCATTAGTTTTAGCTGAATCTATAGGGACAACATTTGATCTTTATTACTGAAATACAGTAGATGTCCTATAGTGACTGCTGAGAGTTTTTTGTGGTGTCAGTAGCCATTGTTGCACTGCATCACACTGCAGAACTGTAACAGAGTGGGTGTTATGAGCAGTCCGAAAGGAAAAAATATTGTATGAGGTGAAGTGAGGACATTTCTCTGGCTTTAAGTTGAGTGTATCTGGATCTTGACACTCTGTCAGGATACATGTGCTCCTGCTGCACATCGGTTTCTCGTATAATTATATTGGATTGGGACACACAGTGTTTTTGAATGACCCCACAAACTCTGTGGGTATGTACTCCTGTAAACAAGGGATAGACTGCACTTGGGCCACTTCTTAAATAGGTAAAGACAGATAGAAAAAAATGTAAAGCATAAAATTCATTATGGTTGATTGATTTTTAAAGTGGATTTTGTTTTACAGTCGTCTTTCTGTGCACAGTGGCTCACTGTCACAGTGTCAGGGCTTTTCTGGGACACTTAATAAGATCAAATCCAAAGTTATTGCTGCACTGGCCATTCAAGTGCTTCCCCTAAATGATGTCAGACCACATAAATGTAATAAATATTGATTACTTAAGCTATGCGCACTAGTTTTAGACCACCACCAGGACAACTGTCTCTAAAACAAACAGAAAATACATGTTGACGGTAGATGGTAAATGGACTGGTTCTTACATAGTGCTTTTCTACTCCACTACAGCACTCAAAATGCTTTATAAAACACATCTCATTCACACTAATTCATACAAGCCCCTTTTCTATGCTTTTTGTACCTAAGTGCTTTCTGTTTAACATTCACATACATTCACACTCCAGCGCATGCATCGAAGAGTTCAGTATATTGCCCAAGGATACTGTGGAATGCAGACTCAAGGATCTAAAACCACCAGTCTTCCGATTAGTAGCTCCTGAGCTAAAGCCGCGATGATTATGATATAGTGTAGGTTTGGGTTTTGGCTGCTTACACACACAGCAGATATCGAGTGACAAGAGCACTGGTGCGAATGGACAGCACTCTTGAAACAATTCTATCTCAGCTAGGACTGGGCGATATATCGAGTTTTTAAATATATCGATATATTTTTATATGAGATGTGACAATATCGTTTATATCGATATAGTCTATGTCACGTAGAGGTGGGCGATATAAACGGTATACGATAGAAACGATATAAATTTGGCCAACGATAGAGATTTTGATTATACCGCTCTACTGCGATAGCGTATGTTGATGATGTCATGAAGCTTCGCCTGTTTTGGTCGAAAGCATCGCAGCGGCTACAACTATTGTCATCTGCAAATTATGCCGGGCGACAGTCATAGCAAATGACTGGATGAATAATCTCAGTTGTTCTCCTGACTGAAGTTTGGCCCGTGTATAGCATCCTGCTATGCGATTGCATTTGTCCCTGACCACCAGAATCCCTCACGTTAACTTTTATCGAGTTGGCGTTCATCCTCCAGCTTCACTGTGCTAATGTTATGCTAACATAGCTGTGTCGCTAGCAATCACGTAGCACAACATTATATACCAGGTAGTCCAACTTCAGTAACCCTGCAAACGCCACTGCTGGTTAGTTTTCTGTCGTCGTTTATGTTGGAAGTGGTAGCAGAGCTGTACGTTTTAATTAGTTTCAAAAATCTCTCAGTCAGAACATGCTATGTCATATTTAGGTGGAAACTAGCGAGCTAACTTCCTGTTAACTTGTAACTCCGTTAAATTTAATAAATTCTGTTTTCATGGATGCATGGATGTTAAACTTAATTGTTACACCCGATAAAGCAGCAACGCTGATGATTTTATTAAAGATGAAAGAATTTAGACCGTTTTTAACTCTGTGTTCGTTTGACTTTGGGACCTGAAACGGACGGAGTTTTGGACCCAGATTACTCCGCGAAGCTCCCCACTACGGCAGCCGTAATGCTCTGACAATCCATCAAGCTGTGCGGCTTACCAAAGTTGTACTAAAACATTTTTTAACAGATTCTTGCACACCCCAATCAGTTCGAGGTCAGTAAGCACAACCAGAATTCATACATAAGGCACACTCTCGATTTTTGAGAAAATTAAAGGATTTTAAGTGTGCCTTATAGTGTGGAATATACGTTACACAGAAGAAAATAATATATCGCGATATATATATCGTTACCGCACATGCTTCAAATTATATCGCGATATGGATTTTAAGCCATATCGCCCAGCCCTAATGTCACGTTATAATTGTACTTGTGGAACCGCAAGTTTGCCTCTCTTTCGTCCACTTTTTGTCTCTACGCTGCGTTACTCTGCCTCCCTCTCCCCCATCGCTTCACTTGCAGACAACGACAAGATGGACACGGCAGCTATCAAAGAGGAGCTGGTCAGTAAAAGAAAACATTTGGAGATTACTATTTTAGTGCTGCAGCGTTACACTCGTTAAACTGACGTTTATGCCATAACTGTATTAACGCGGCAAATCTCCGTTAACAAGTTACCGCGGATTGCCGCGTGCGTGGGCGTCAATGCGTTAGCGGTTACCTCGTTAACGCCGTGCATCTAGCATTACTAGTATTTTCACAATTTACAACAGCACCATAAAGGGCAAAATGAAGCGTGTGTGAAACTGTGTGCTGTCTCCCAGCCTCCTGCCCTGAAACAAACTACCTTACAAAACTCGTATACCGTATTTTTCGGACTATAACCTTACACTAAAATCCTTTCATTTTCACAAAAATCGACAGTGTGCCTTATGTATGAGTTCTGGTTGTGCTTACTGACCGCAAACATATTTTATGTGGTACACAGCGCTCAGCAATCTGTCAAAAATGCTGTCATACGACTTTGGTAAGCTACGAAACCGCACCGCTTGATGGATTGTTGGAGCCTTACGGCTACTGTAGTCAGGAGCCCCGCGGAGTAATGCATACTGTGCTTCAACGTAGTATTACCGTATTGTGTGTATAAGGACCACAAATGGCACCTGTAAGAGACATGGTTACGAAGCAGACTCAAAGCTGTCAGTCACGCAGTAGAACTTGGGAACAGAGCAGCTGCGAAATCTGTCTGTTTGTTATTATGCTCAACGTCTTTTAGTTTACATTTTGACTGCACAATTGTGAGCTTTTTGTTATGCACAAAAAAAACATTGTTTTATTTTATTTATGGAGAATTATTATTTAATAAATGCTGATAATTTATTTCCGAGTAATTTTTTCATGTACATCTGCGCTGTGTTAATAAAAGTGCCTGTGTGACATCTGGGACACAGCTTTGACTAAGAACTCTCTTTTCGTTCCTACTTTATGGCTTTAAAAAATATCGAGATATATATCATATATCACCATCCAGCTAAAGAATATCGAGATATGAATCTTAGGCCATATCGCCCAGCCCTAGTCTCAGCTAAGTGTGGCAAATTTTCCACCAGCCTTCAGTGTGTACTTGTTAACCAGGACAATGAGCAATGCTACTAATAATCCTTTTCCACTCTTACCCACTCTTTGGTGTTTAGTACTTTTTTAGTACCCAATTGGCTGGGGTTCCAAGCAATCTGAGGTGATCCAAAATGTGACGCTGAAAGACTGCATGCCACTCCCTTCACGAAAATCACATCTGCCATTTTTGAATTCCAGCAATGAGGGAAATGGCTACACAAAAAACCACAGTGGTGCCTGAGTCTAGAAAAAAGCCACACACTGAGCAACAGATGTACCGTCGCCTCAATGTCATCCTTTTTTTCGTTGTTCAAATGGCGTCACAGGACTCCCAACCATGCTGCTATTACAACCCTACACACATTAGGTGGTACACGACTATAATGGAAAAGGACTGAAAGGTACAGTAGAGTCAGGTACTAGTGGAAAAGGGCTACATGAAACATTGGTCTTTAGTAGCGTATAGAGCTATACCAATAAATTTACTAGTCTTTATGAGCTTCTTGCAAGTGTATTGATATCTATATGTTAAGGTTGGGAAATTTGCTTCATAGTCCAGTTATCCCATTCCTATCATATTATGACTCATGGCAGAGGAGCCAACCATTATGGTGTCATTATCCACCCTATGTAACTGTGTGTGGCCTAAATATACACACACTTACACAAAATAACAAAACGAAAATAAAATATGTGGTGAGTCAAAGAGAAACGGGAACATGAACAAAGGGAGGTTGTTTCAGAATTCCAGAATTAAGAAATGTTTTTGCACATTGACATAAAACACGGACTGATTTGGCCAACTTCAGTTAGTGAAATTAAGCGGTTGGATGTCAGCTGAACTTAGACTTTTATTTCTAAGTGTGTGTGTGTGTGTGTGAGAGAGAGAGAGAGAAATGGAGAGAAATGGTTAGGTGGACGAGATAGAGGTATAGCCGTTAGCTCTGACCATCATTGATCTTAATTGGCCATCTACACAAGCTGATTGATAATAAGAGTAGAGAAATGCCAACTAGGTTTGAAGTAATACAGTAACTGCATAGTTTGAAATAAAATGTCCCACTGTGTTTTTATAGTGACAAAGACTTGACTTATCTACTTTCTTTTTTGAAAACTGACAAGATAAACAGAACTTTAATCTTTGGCTGTGTTAAAAGGGTTACTATCATGTTAGCTAGTGTGCTGTTTTTAAAACATTGTTTTACACTCATGGTTCTTTGCACAGTGCCTCAGTGTCAGGGGCTTTTTGGGATACTGGACAAAATGCTCCAGTGTACCTTCGGATTGGCCAACTATAGTATTGCAGTTATCAATGTGCCCAATATCAATAGTTTTAGAATTATTTCTTTAAAAATATGTAGTTGCTGAGGGGTAATACTGATCGGCCTCAGAAAGCCAGGAAGATTTAATTCACCCACTTCGCAATAATGTGAATAAATAGAGGATATCATGCTGTGCTGTAGATGATTGTCTTGCAGTGTTTTGCGATTCAATGTATCGTGATACTGTCATTATCGTGGGCAACAAATTGTGATAGTATTTGCTTGTGAATTACTGTGATTCCCACCCACAGTGTCATTGCATTTGAAGACGACGAAATGTTAAAAGTTTCGCGTCAGTTTTGTTCTTCGAGAGCTGCATCCTCAGGCAGACGTGGCCCACAGCATGACAGATTACTATAGTCACACCTCGGTGCGAAGTGTTGTGGAGTACTTAAGAGTGTCTGACAGGTTAGAAGAGGGGAAAAACCAACCCCCAACTGCAGGCTCGGTCCTCTTTGGCCTGCATAAAATCAATGCAACCACTGAGAAAACAGAAAAGTGTGCCGTTATGATCAGTATCTCTCGCACGCCCCCTACTCATTAATAACAACAATTTTGTGCAGGGACTCTGTAAAACCTTGCTGCTTTCTATATTAACTGCAATATAATGGTGGTGTTCTTTTGTTTTCTTTCCCTCCACCCATATTTGTCAAGTCCCACCTTCATTGCAGGCAATAATGCCTGTCTGCTGTTAATACTGCCTCTGAGAATTGATTGTTTACCTTGGGTTTAACCACCAAGTCCTGGCTCATAAAACTGTATGGTCTAGTATGTATGAGTTTTTGTGTTTGTGTGTGTATATACCTTTGTGCGATCAAATTATTCAGAATATAAATTCAATGGCAATCACATTTTGATATATTTAACATTGCTTATTGTAAAAGCTGTATTTTACACTAAAGTTTTAAATTCCATATTTTATTTTGCAGGATGGATTTATGTACCATCTGCAAGTAAAATGTTTCATGCTATCAATGAATACTCTATTTACAAAGCCTGAAGGTGTAAGTGTGCACCCTGACAAAAACATCTCCATATTAAGCTGACAAAGAGATGCTCTGTTAACCACATCTATTGTGGTACGCAACCAAAGGCGCTGATAGATAACTGGCAGTATAGGCAGGTAACCAAGCTGCTGTGAGTGCTGGTGCTGGGTTAAGAAAGAAAAGCTCTGAAGTCAGGGCTGTAACATAAGAAAACATGCGTTAACATGCTTGTTTGTTCTTGATAGTGCCGTAGTGACTTGTCAGCAGATTAGAGGTGTGACCGGCTATAACAGCATCTGGTTATAAGCTTTAAGGTTATGCCAGCACTTTCTTTCTGATAAACAGTTTGATACCACTCTTGTATCACATGGGAGTTTATCTTGCAGTTGCCTGGGTTAGACGATGTTAGACCCACTTCTAAGAATGTTTCAGTAAAAGCTGCTAACAGAAGCTAACAACATCAAAGTTCAGTTCAGCTTCAGTAACACAATTATCAGTTAAAAATGGTAAATGGCCTGTATTTGTATAGCGCTTTACTTAGTGTAAATGTGCTTCAATAACTCATCGATTCATATCAGACTTGCATATCAGTCTCCTCAAGAGTAAATAGACATAGGCACACCACATATGGCTTTTTGACAGCAGAGTTAAACAGCAGACCAACAGGCTAGATATCCTACAGATAAATGCTGTCCAGACCATTTGAAGTGACTCGAGTTTAAGCATTTTTTTAAAAGTCTGAACATATGTAACTGACACATAACAACTGTGGTTCAAAACGTTTTTTTTTTTTGTGTGTGGGTTTTTTTTGTTTTTTTTTTTATAAATAGACCTTTAGTAGATACTTACCAGCTGCAGGTACAGGTTAGTATTTGGTAGAAAATATTAAGGTTATTGCAGGTGTGCAACAGTCACTTTTAGGCCTGCACAATAAATCGAAAATTTATTGTCATTGCGATATCAGCCTGTGTGATGGGCCCATCGCAAAAGACGGCGTAAACTGCGATAATTGGGTACCTTAAAATGTTTACACATGTGCTTTAAAGAATTTACCAATAAAAGAAACCACTTTACCCATTTGATCATTCGAATAGAGCCCTTCACGGCATTAACCAATCACATGGATTAGAGGTGGGGAGCGAACAACACTGCAGCGACGAGTCAGAGCTGTAATGGCTGAGAGTGAGACACATGACGAGAACGCTACTGACTATGAACTCATGTCTAAAAAAAAAAAAATAGTACCTCGCTTATCTGGAGGTGCTTTGGATTTGATAAAGACGACATTCTACAAACACAGGTACTCTGCAAAACTTGCCGAACACTCGTGGCAACCACCAGAGGAAACACGACTAATCTCCACCATCATCTTCAATACAAAGACAGGGCTAGACAAACAAAGGTTGCTAATGTTAAGACAAAGACCGCAGCAGTCCAACAGCCGTCTCTATCAGATTTTTCAAGTGGAACTCCTTATGAGAAAACGTCGAAGCGGTATAAAGAAATAACAGAGGCCATTACACATTTTTTTTTGGCTAAAGACATGATGCCTATAAATACACTTCGCAGAGAGGGCTTCACCAGTCTGATACATAAGATGGACCAGAGATACCGCATCCCCTCACGAAACTACTTTTCCCATGTCGCCATTCCACAAATGTACGAAACATGCCGCAAGACCGTCATGTTTGAACTGAGCCAAGCTGAAAACTACGCAAGCACTACAGTAAAGTTTCCTCTCCAGTTTTGACTTGCATCATTACTACTTGGTGAGTGGTAAAATGATGAACAACTGCATTGAAATAATTTGCAGTATAATTTATATTATGTTTATTTAAAACTAATTATAGAGACCAGGAAGGATGTCTTTCAGAATTCAAGCCTCAGAATTTTTTTTTTTTATGGGGGTAATGTTTCAATGTTAAAGTCAAAGGAGCTTGCAAAGAAAAGCGTCTGGACTTCTTTAAGTTGCTTGAAGACGTTTCACCTCTCATTCGAGAAGCTTCTTCAGTTCTAAGGTCAAATGGTGGGGAGTCCTTCTGCGGGGGGGGATACTCCCACTAGGTTTAAATCTGGGACTCCCCACCATTTGACCTTAGAACTGAAGAAGCTTCTCGAATGAGAGGTGAAACGTCTTCAAGCAACTTAAAGAAGTCCAGACGCTTTTCTTTGCAAGCTCCTTTGACTACGATGACCTGCATGACTGAGAACCTTCACAGACATTTCAATGTTAAAGTGCGCTTTGTTGTTACACTGCTAATACAGCAGCTTTCTTTAAATAAAACTGTTGCAGTAAAACGGAAATTATGTATTCATTTTTTTGTTTTGCTATTTATTTTATCGCAAGTCATATCGTTATCGCAATATTGATCACAGTTATCGCACATCGCAGGTTTTCCTAATATCGTGAAGCCCTAGTCACTTTATGTATTGTTATTTCAAATTCTGTTTATGCAAAGCCCATAAGTTGCACCGCATGCAGCCGTCAGGTCTTACAGTGGAAATCCTCTCAGGTTAATTTACTCCCAGCTGCATTAAATTGTGAGAAGATACTAGCAGCCTTATGAATATTGTCGAACCTTTTCTGTCATTAGAACCACACTGTGCTGCTAATCTGTAGAATATCCTGTTATTAAGGATATACAGTTTAATAGCCAACTTCCCTCAGAAGTACACTTTGTGGTCTATTGCAGTGTTTCACCTGACCTTGGGCTTACCTGAGGGTGTGGTTTGGTTTTTTTTTGGGGGGGGGTGTCTTTAGATCCTTTAACCTCCATTTATCACCGATTCAACACTTGCTGTCTGCTCTTTAATGCGTGACTGCAGTCTCACTGACCAATTAGTGTGGCTGTAGACTTCCAAGTTTTTTCCCCCCACTGCTGTTCAGCCCAACTGCCATTACTTTAATTTCCTAGTTGCTGTGAGAACTCATTAAAAGTCATATTATTTTAAAAAGTTAGACAGAAGCTGCTAATGAACACCTTTAAATAAACACTTACCACCCACTTTCTTTTAACCTCAGCGAAGGTGATGTTGCTAACCCTTTGCTCTTCAGCTTCAGCATGTACTGTTAATTTTAGTATTGTAATCACATCATCCATTTTAAGAGAGAGGAAAAAAGTCACTCTTGTGTGTTGATATTTTATTCGAAGCATGTTGCAGTCAATATTACTCTTTACTGTAGCGCAGGTCTTCGAAATGTCTAATGCTAACCAGGGTAACAATCTCCATAAATGAATACTGCTGTTCAACAGTCTAGGTGCTTTAGATGTGAAAATCATTCCTATTTTATGTTAGGATTTCACTCAATCTAGGAATACAGACCCATGAGGTGTTTGAGTGATGAGATGTTTCAGGAAAAGCGAATAGAAGAGGAGAAAGGCAGTGCGGAGAAAAGGGGAGATGCTGTCCCAAAGTGAATTGTACTGTCCTAGATCTAAAATAGCCCAGAGCTGTTTGGAGCTCATCACTCCAGGGCAGGTCTGATTGTGTAGAAAAAATGGGGGTGTCATCAGCCATTCAATCACACTGCCTTTCAATGCTGCAGCATGATGGATTTGTTTCTTGGACTTGATTATAGATATCAGTTCTCATTGCGAAAGCTTGCGCTCTGTAATACATGTACATAATCAGACACTGGGTATCTCTTTTACCTCAGAATTCAGATTTTACTCCTGAATCGGTGTTTCAGTGGTGGTAGCTGAGGAAAAAGGGCTTCTCTTCCTTAGCAAGTTGGTGCAATTCATGCACCACTAGCAGCACAATCACAGATAGATGCCAGTCAGTTCTCTCTGTGTGGCTTATTTAGTGAGTCAGAAATGCACAACAGTGGCACTACAGTGTAGATGTTGTACAATTTTACTACTGTTTATGTTTACTGATCCAATCTTGGATTGTAAAGTCGGGGTTGGTGGCGTTTCTCCAACTTTCTCAGAGGGAAATCCAACTTGAGGGGGTGTTCCATCTTAAAAAGTCAGATTCTGATATTGGGATTTCCAACTTCCCATTTCAGATGGAATGCAGCTTTAAAACACTATCATTCAATTGAACGTCTCCAGAATGAAGAGGCTAACAAACGGAAAGTGGCTAAAGCTAAAACTAGCTAGAGGTCGGAGCCAGTCATAAGCCAGCAGCCTCTTCTTGGTATGAGCACTGAAAAGAACCAAAGCAATTACAAGGAAAATTATGGCCCTGGAGGACCAGCCGCTCTCCATAATTGAAAATGGAGCCTTCAGAAATTTGATAAATTACCTCAGCTTAAAATACACAACACTGTGTAGCTGTTACTTTTTGGATGGCGTAGCCTGCAGAGCAGAGGAGCCTACCATTATGTTAGTGCTATTCACCCTCCATTAAGTACAATGTATGACCCAAACATGCACGGGAAAAATAAATAGATAAAGCGTCATCGACTCTTTCCAATAGAAACAAGCACCTCCGCCAATGTGCCTGTATTACACACTGACGATGATGATGGATCGGTGTATCTGCTCTGCGCACACATTAACAAAGCGTACAGAAGTCCAGGCATGCAAACTCATGCGCGCCCAGATGCATCTGTGTTGCAAGTGTTAGATGAGATGCGACATGAAAATGTGGCTTGGCAGATTTAAAAAAAAAGAAAAAAAAGAGCGTCATGAATTAGAAAAAGACTGGTAATAATAATTGAATTCCTCAATTGGGAAATTAAATATTTGCGAGCTGTCTGCTGTTGATCATTGACCGCTGACATCAAACCTTATTGGATCAAACCTAATTAATACAGATAAAGGTTTTGAATTTATACTGGAAAATAATGTAAGTACCTGACATTTGTTGTGTTCTATAAAGCTGTTGCGCTTTTTAAATACGTTAGTTAATTATTTGCACTTCATTTTTGAGTAGTTTTAGTGAAAAAAGATTGTGGGGCATTTTTAAAGTTGAATTATTTCTCTTATTATAAAAATAAAATTCTGAAGAAAATTTGATTTATTTTTTTTTTTAAATTGTATATACTTCAGCTATAATTAATAGAAAGAAAATCTCAATCTGCAAAAACTCATCAGTGGGTCACCAGTTGAAATTGAAAGCGGCAAATAAAAAATGCCATCAATGCACTTTTTATGTTTGTTTTTATTAAAATAAAAATTGTGTGCTGTTTTTTTATTTTTTTTATTTTTTTATGAACTACTAAAGTGGAAAGCTGGAATCATTCATCATTATTTCAGCTTTAAAATATAATTAGTGGAAGCTAAATTCAAATGCTACAGAACAAAATCTACAATTATAAAACCTAAACTGCTGCATTTTTTAAAAAGCAATTTACAAACTAAATTACACTCCTCAATTTATTGTCTTATGATTTTTCTTTGTTTCTTCATCATATGACCCCAGTGAAGCGCTTTCCTTCTCGAGGACTTCAGAAAAACAAAGCTGTTCAGTACTATTCTCTCCCATGCTGAAGTGTGATAACGCCCACCGGTTTTGATTTGTTGCTTAAAGAGTAGATGCCTGGTGAGGTATTATGTGGGAAGATGGAGTCGGCGTGGGGGTTGTGGCGTATTGTACATGTTCTCCAGGAATGGTATTTCTTTGTGTGTGTGCGCGAGTACATCAAAGAGAGGGAGAGGTTTTATTCTTTCACAATCTTTCCCTCCTCCCTCATTATAGCCTCTTCTGACTCCCCCAGGCTACAGGAGTCTCCCTTGATGGAGTGGAACCAACATTATTATTTTGAAACAAGCTCATATTTATATTGATGTCCACAAATGAGCTTGAGTGTCACACAGACGTTAAAAGATAGACGGACACAAATACCAGCTCTGTTAGCATGCAGGTTTGTAAGCTGCGTTTTGTGCTAAGGCCTTGAGGCTATAGCTTTTGAGTTCAGCTAAAATGAAGTCCCGCTAATAGAGTTTAAGCCTAACAAAGTCCTGAAAAATTACCCAGGTTAAGCCAGGGAGTGGGAAGGTCTCCTTTAATAATGTCAGTCAGTCGTCAGTAAATCCTTGCTGTGTGTGTGT
>NW_024582984.1:0-12303 GCF_018398535.1 Haplochromis burtoni | reverse complement strand
TGTGTGTGTGTGTGTGTGTGTGTGTGTGTGTGTGTGTGTGTACACATAACCAAAAAACCCATTTCTATTGTGGTTTAATGTAAGGGTTGCAGTTTCTGTGTGTTTTCCCTAACTGGTCTGAACATGCTAACAATAAATGCATCGAGTAATACACAAAATATTATTATTTCCTGGGTTTATTTTATACATCTAATACCATGGTAGTTATATGAAACTTATTCAAAAACAATATTATTGAAACATCAACATTTTAAGCTAACAGGATAATAAAACAATGGACTCCTGCAGGAAACAGCTGTGCTTTTCACAAGGTTCAACAGAGGTTGCCGCCAGACAGAACAATGCCAAAGGACTGCCACT
Source organism: Haplochromis burtoni (assembly GCF_018398535.1). Taxonomy (NCBI): domain Eukaryota; kingdom Metazoa; phylum Chordata; class Actinopteri; order Cichliformes; family Cichlidae; genus Haplochromis; species Haplochromis burtoni. The sequence goes on along the minus strand of NW_024582984.1, from coordinate 11,943 downwards.
GCTACCATTTCTAAAACAACAAGGCAGATTGAAGTCATTTTTTAAAATAGTGTGCTTTATAAATGGAAACTACAAACAATCTCCAAGATATCCAATCCCTTGGATGCAAAAGTATTGCCTGGCCAACTTGGGTGGGATCATCACAGAGGAAGTTATTTTGCCTCCATTGCAGCTGGATGGTTTTAAAAAGACACTGCTCCTAAAGGATTGGTGCCTTTTTGCTGTAGACGTGCTGTTCTCTAGTCAGAATCACTTCACCAGAGGCTATTATTCCTCTGTCTTTATCCTTGCTGGCCATAACACGACTTGCATTATCAGGAGTGCTGTTGCCACATCAGGTTAGCATTGACTGGAAGTTTCTTTTGTTTCAAGTAAGAAGTCCTGTATGTTTGTGGGTGAGGGTCTGGCATTGATGCTAACCAGGAAGCTGAAGCTTAACATATGAAAAAGACACTGGTGGTAAAATTTCACAATTGTGATAAGATAATCTGAGGTAACTGTAAACGGAGCATGTTCAAGCCATTGTAAATTTAAATAAAATTAAGGCTTTAAAACACCTTTTCCATGCACGGTTGGGTAAATGATCCAGATTGAGGCTGCGACACTGCTTCATAATATCTGTTGCCCTCTCCATAGTCCACTTTACAGAGAAATCATCAAACAAAGTTGTCACAAAGCATGCCAGTATGTACAGAAGCTGGAGCCTGTACTGATTGTGTATTGAGGCCTGTCTACTGTTGTCAGATGAAGAACCATCAGATATGGAGCTGATGTAATTTTCTTACCCACTGAGGGGGCCTTGTGAGTATAATATTCATTAGATGTCTCAGCCGAGCAGTGCCTCATCTCCTCTGCCTCCTCTGCTGCAGGATTAAAAAAAAACAAAAACTATTAAAACACCTACCAGAACCATATTTGAAACTTAAAATGACTCAATGTGCAATAAAGCATGCTTCCACGATTGCAGGGATTGAAATCAGTTTTCGAATTTTAACACTGCCCAGTGAAGTCACCTGCAACACTCACCTACTAAACGGCATCTGTTGGTTTCTGTCATCTTTCAGTGCAAATCCAATTTTCTGATAATGTTTTTCATCATTGCAATGTCACAGTCAGGTAGAAGGGGAAAAAATTGAGTGAGGCGGTTATAGAGCCAAACGTGGTAACATGGTCATTGGTTTGATTGTCACAACCTACAGGAAAGTGTAATAGCTGTCAACAGATAAGTGAAAATGCTATCATCACAAGTGCAGTTTTATCATTGCTGTCAGAGCAGCAGTCTTTTGATTGATGGAGAGATGTTACACTGCAGCAAGCCCCGTGTCTTCAGTCAGATGTGTTTGGATCAAGGAGAGAAGAGCGAAAAGACAGTTAAATCCATTTTTACAAAAAGGCTCAGCAAACAGAAGAAAATAGTCTGCAGTGCATCAGCATGGAGTTTAATGCAGGCAGTAAAAAGAAAAGCCACTTTGAATCCAGATTTGTCCTTTTCAAACAGCAGTTGTGACCCGTTAGTCATTCATGACTACAGTTAACATACTGGGCTAGGAGAGCATCTCAAGGGGGGGAATCACAACACTCGACGATGCCCATGGTTTTTATACTTCATGTAGGTAACACTGCAAACTATTTTCATTCACCGATTAAAAGCAGTTTTTTTGGGGTTTTTTTTTTTTTTTTTAAGAGTACGTTTTCTCAATTAATTTTGAGCTTCTAAAAATGTGAGACTGTGCATAAAAATGTTTGTAATTCCTAAAGATTTTGGCCTTAACTTACGTTGAAGCTGAAAATCTGCACTGTGATCCAGTATTGATTGTTTGATTTAAAATCAAAGATAAATTACAAAAACAAACAAACAAAAAAGCCTGTAATAACTGGGCTCCAGTTTCTAAAAGTTAGGACATTTCATTGATATGTAGTACCGGTACTCTGCAATATCAGCTCGGTTTTGACTCCCTGAATATTTATTGAAAAATATGAATTCTTCTGAATCAGATTGATGCTTTCTGACAAATTTGTACACAAAACGTGTCATGGTGCAAAAAACAACCGTGGCACAGAAATAGAATATATGGTATACATTTTTACCGCATATAAATACACGGTGTAAACATATGGTGAGAATATTTTTTTTTTGACCAAGGATGGTAAGAATTAATGCTGTCATTATTAGTCTGACTCCAATATTTATCACATCTAAGTGCATTTCCCATAATGATTTGCTGTTCTTAAACCCGAACCTGCCTACAGCGCTTACTTTTTGTTAGCCTGTAAGCAAGTAAGGATGTGTTTTTGACCTTTCTGAAGTATATAAATGCATGGATATGTTTAGACTTGTATCTGCCCTTTTACAGCTTGTTCTAGAAATAAAAGCAATGTCTCTCTTTCAGTCTCCCTCTGTATAGCGAGCACACTCTGTTTAATGGTCTTCTACCATAATGCAGGCCGCTCTTTAACTTTTCATCACCTTTTTCTGCATTGACACGGGTGCAGTGAAACAGATGAACACACCCGTTTCTCGCTCCTCTATTCATTCAGAGCTGTAATTGTGTACGTGTGTGTTTTGAGGACAGGCCCCTCAGGGATGGTTTGTCTATGTGTTAATGGGATTTATAAATATATAACAGGTTTTTACCTTTATATAGTATTACAGATTAATACTCTTACATGGCCTGCTGTACCTTTTCATTTGATTTTAGTTTTTTTCATTAAAAGGCCTGTTAACCCAAATATTGAGAACTTGAACAAAACTGGCTTGTTTGTGGTTTCTTCTTTTGATTAAGAATTTTTTTGAGGAAAGACATTCGTTTTTCTTTGTGCTTTGGTAGCAATCTGTTGTATTCAATCATATGAATTGTCCATAATTTAACCTTGGTGGACGTTTTTATCTTGGACTATAATTTGTGACAATTTTTCAGTTTCCTTTTTACTTCTGTTGATTCACACATTGAAATTCGTAGCATTACTTTAATATATTTTTAGCATCTTAACAGGATACAAAATGGGAGATTGTTAGGTAAAATGATCGCACACTACTTCAGTAATGTTGATGTCCGGGCTCTCCAGAGGCCCATACATGACTGATAATGTTCTATCTTGTGTGTTTTTCTATCCAGGTTTGTTTTCACTGCGTTGGCAGTGTGTTTGGGATCTTTGTCATGCTGCAAAATTAAGCTTTTTTTTTTTTTTTTTCCTTGTGGGTCAAAATCTGATGATACTTTTCTGTGTTGATAATTGGATCAATTTTAACAAGAAATGCAGCTTCACACCACGACATGGCTTTCACCGTTTTTTTTACAGATGGATGTAGACACTGATTATGGTTTTGATTCATCACTGCATTCCCTTCCTAGAGAATGGCTGCTTGACAGCTGCCCGATGCATCTCCTGTATCATATAAGTCCTGCATCAGGTCTTATACGATGCTGGATACATGTATATGAGTTTAAGATATTGTTCATCGGCTGTAGATAATTCTTTAGCTCATCCTTCCATTTTTCCATTTTTCTCAGTATTTTCTAATAGCTCTTTAGGAATCATGTTGTTGGTGAAAAAATACCGTCTTGGGCTGTGTTATCTTTGTTTTGTTTTTTTCATAAGTTCAACCAAAGAAATGGGAACAAAGGAAGTGTTTTATTGGCAGGCTAGTAACAAAGTGCCTCAAGATAGAATTTTAGAAGTGATTTGTTGCTAAGTTGTCTGTGTGTAAACAAATCGCTTCATCCCTCGAGTTACGTGCCTTTTTAAAGCTTGAATGATTCATATGTCTGCGTTAAATAGTTTAACAACAACAAATAATTTCTCTGATTGAAAATGAGTGAAAAAGTAGCCAATGTACCAAGAAAAGGTTTGAAAGTTCTTCAGAAAGCCTGGAAAACTATTACCAAGATCACTTTAAAAAAATTATAACAAAATCTGGCTCCCTGGAAGCAAATTACAAAGGAAAAGAGGGTGGTGCAAGGTTTTTGCACAGTACTTTAGTGTAACTGGGTTTGCACGTATCTGTACACGTAATTCTGCTACAATCAAAGTGTTGTTTTGCATGCAGAGGTACTGATTAACTGAGGTAGAGAAGGCTAATGATAAATTAAACAACGAAGTGCAGTGAAGAGAAAAAGGAAGGTGCCAGTAGGTTAATCAATTCCCCTGACACATTCTTTAGCTATGAGACATGAGTTTCAGTAATGAAGCACGGCTTGCATATCACCACTCTTGTTGTCTTGCACACCCACAGACACACAGGTTCATGTTATTTGGGGGGGGGGGAGGATGAGCATGTATTTTTTTAAAGGGGATTCGCACACAAAACAACTGAAAAGCAACCTCACCCACGTGTTTTGTGCTTGCATTTATTTGTCTGCGTTTTGGGGTGTTTTGACGTCAGTGCTATTTTACAAAGCACCGGCATGCTTCCTTGGCTAATCTGAAGTGTCACTTGGTGCCGTTTGGCATCACCATGTTACAGCGTATGCCCAGCTCTTATGACACCAACGCAATAATCGTGTAAAGGGTTTGTGTTTTGTCAGTTGTTAACTGTCCATGAAGCAGAAGCTCAGGATGGAACAGTGCAAACTGAAGTCGCACACGTAATACATTTTGATAGGTTTTTTTTATACGGTGACTGGGTGAGGGATGTGCCGTGTTTAGAGGGATCACCACGTAACATCCAACACAGTGTTTTACAGGCCCGCACTCAAAACCACAATGCACCACTCTGATCCCTGCCATCACATGCCAAGTCCGAAATTTCAAAGAGAAGGGGGGGTTAAAATCAACACAAGCTACACATGAACTCTTATAACACACAGCCCGCGCACACCTTTCCTCTCTTCAGTTATTGCTCAGCCGTTTCACTCTGTGTTTGTGCAGCTCTCTTATAATTCTGGATCATGCTTACTCTTGGCTCGGTGCAAAACTCAGCTTGGTACCCCCCCCACCCCAGTACCGTTGTGTTGCTTTTCCACTTGCACCTTTCACTGGATGTGCTGTGCTTTTCCATTGGCTGTGTTGATGTTGAGCTTTGCTTCTTGTACTTGTCGTTCTGAACAGGACATCACACATGTACATGCAAGTCCATATTCATTTTTCACTCTCCTTTGGGACACGCATTGTAAAGTTTATGCAAATTTCCACAATTTCTTTTTGTACATGTACAATGACAATAAAGGGCTATTCTATTCTATTAACACCCATATTAATAATCTCCAAGCACCTCTGGAAACTGCTTCACTTGGACACACCTTAAAACTCAGAGAAGTTATCACACATCCTTTTTTTAATCCATGCTGTATCGAGCACATTAAAGACACAATGTTAACACAAACACTCACTCAGACATGGTCCTGATCACTGTCTCCCTTGCTGCTATCACTAACCATTTGCTGTTGCACCGGTGCTTGCTTTTTTCTTTATTATTATTTTGCTGTTTTTCTTTTAATTAATTTTTTTCCCTTGTGTTCATTGTAATCATGACCTCTCGCTGTTTTAATTTCAGATTTGCATATCCACTTCCACTCCTTCCTCATTTGCATACAGCAAGAATGGCGAGCGGGCATCCCACAGACAAATTCAGTTTCATGTATCAACCAGACACGCACAAGAGGTACGGGGCACGCATGCACACACACTTACATGCGCACACACACACGAAATTTCGTAGGCCTGTATTCACAATGAGCAGGTAAGTGGAAATGAAGAGCGTGCACTTGAAGTCTTCTACGGTGTGGAGAAGGATGCCTTATGGGTCATTATCTGGCACCTTCAGCCTGACCATTTTCTCCAATCTGAATTGATTACTGGCCCCGTGTCTGGAAAAACCCAGAAGGTAGCGCCTTGTTGGTGCAGTGGTGGGAAAATAAGGCAGGTAGCAGCATTGAACCAAAGCGTTCTTTTTCAATTGATCCAAGCATTCTTGTGCCTTTGAGTCAGAACTTGTGCATTTTTCTTTTAAATCCAAGCAGTTTGTGTTTTTAAGTCCATACTTATATTGAGCCTGCTTTGAGGTTGGGGAGTCGCAGGGCTTGATTTTGTTGCATGCCAGCAAAATCCTTCAGCTGGATGCCGCTTTAAGAATCTGACTCTGGGATTATGCGTGTGGTGAGTGTGCTTGATAATGGTAACAATTTTCTTTCCAGTTTACATGGCTTATGTCTCTTTTCCCCTCCATTTTCCCCTCCTTGTCTTTTCTTAACTCTCTCTCTTCTGTTTTCCACTTTTTCTGTTTCTTTCTCTCTCCTAGTAAGAACAGGTTATCTTCAGCTATGAATCCAGTCTACAGCCCTGTCCAGCCTGGAACTCCATATGGAAACCCCAAGAATATGGCCTTCACAGGTAAGATGTCCACAGACGTACAGGTCTGCCGTCTTCAATACTGAATACCGAGGTTTAAGCCAGTTGAGATATGCCTAACAGAGTTCTGATAGGACAGAAATGCTAATATGACATTGTATTCAAGTTTGTGCAAAAAAACATTGTTTCTATTAACATCCCTACCAGTGACTCCAGCAATCAATTATGCAGTACAGTAAAAAATCTAATTATATGCTCTCTTGTGTATATACACTTACTGGCCACTTTATAATAGAACTTGTTTAGCTGCTTTTTTTTTTTTTTTTTTTTTTTACAATGACTACATGTCATTGTTAGGATAACCTGTTGAAGTTCAAACAAAGCATCACAATGGATGATTTAAGTAACTTTGAACATGGTGTGGTTGTTTGTGCAGTCTGAGTATTTCAGAAGCTGCTGATCTACTGGGATTTTCCCACACAACCATCTCTCACGTTTACAGAGAATAGACATTTGGCATCAACAAGACATGAACAGTGCCTCCACAGCCACCAAATCTCAGTCTTGTAGAGCATCTTTTGGGATGCGGTGTAACGGGATTGCATCATGGACGTGCAGCTGACAAAATTGCAGCAACTTTGTGATGCTGTCATATCCATATGGGTCAAAACCTGAATGTTTCGTTGTTGAATCTGTGCTACAAATGCAAAGGGAGCAAAGTGCACCTAATAAAGTGCCCAAGGAAGTGAGTTTGCAAGAAGAGATAAAAGGAAAGAGACAAAAATATAGGCCATTGTTAATCTTGGGCCTCAAAGGTTATAATAGTTATAAAGTTATAGTATACTGAAATACTGAAGTGAAAGCTACTGATCTATATATATTTTTAAGATGGAACTTTTAACTCTTGTGCCCATTTTTATTTTTGTGATAAAACCAATACATGATTGAATGCATTCAGTTAAAGGGGAAAATCCAACTTGTGGTGTTAAAGTTGGATCGTGGCATGCATGTTTAACTGGAGTGTAGCAACATCTGTTGTGTTAATGTGTCATCTGATTCAGGACTCTTTAATTGGTGCTTATGATGAACTGGCAAGAAGCTGTTTCTTTAATATAACACTGAATTGTAGTGTAAATGCAGATTTTGCCACTTTTTTTTTTCTTCAAAAAAGGTGAGAAATTTAAAAAGAAAAAAAAAAGTTTATTTTAAATCTTCATGATTTCTGTTTGGTTTGGTTTTTTTCCTGACCAGAAACACATCCTCCAAATCTGAAATAAAAACAATGAAGATTGATGACTTACTATTTTCTGATTTTTCCAGAACCAATCTGTAAATTTTTGAGTGCTCATTATGCTATGCTTTAATTTTATGCATGCGTGTGTCTGCTGTGTTGTTAAATTAAAAAGTATTCTTTGCATTAGCATGAACGAAATAAACACGGGATGTTGTGTGATCGTGATTAACATCTCGACCGTCTTATAACTGCGTTTATTGGAACTGTTACATCCGACCGTATCTCAACCTACAGCAGCCAAAGCTCGATATAGCGGAGGCTCACGGCTACAGAACAGATCTGCGAGACTGTCTGCCAATAATAGCAAAGAGTGAGGAGAGAACAGCACTTAGCTCGCTTACACTCCCTCTCTTCACTCTGTGCTGCTTTTTTTTCCCCCTTTTACTTCCATCGTCTTTGTCTCGCCCTGTCGAACCTGCACCTTTTTATAAGGAGAAGCTTTTTCGCAGGTCAGATTGACTTTTTGTTCGCTCGACACGTAATTTATGACGCACGGGAGTATGCGTGGTGCATGCGTGCGTGCATCCCTCGCACGTGTCTGCAGGCATTGCTAATGTTTCTGAATTTGTCTCTCCTCCCACACCATATTGGCAGGTGTGTCCCGTCTGCCAAATTGGTGTATGTAAGACGCATTCAGCCAACTGTGTTATTGGTGCAGACATTTTTTTAATGAGCGCCATCTGTGCACATCCTGCTTCAAACCAAATACTCCCCTACCTGTGTGTCTGTGTGAATAAGTGAGCGGGTTGGGGAAAGGAGGGGGACTTCAGTTGTGCGTGTCTGCGTCCCCTCTGCTTGATGTTAAGGTTTCTAATATTTTCTGTCTCGCCTGTGGCGTCTTGCAGGCTATCCAGGGGGGTATCCTGCTACAGCTCCTACCTACACCAACCTGTACCAAACAGGCAGTCCTGGGTATCCACCAGGTAAGCTCTACCCTCCTCCCCATACACAGAGAGCTCATATTTAACAAGGTAATATCTTGGGAGAAATTGTCAGTTTAGAGTAATTTTCAGAGTTAATTAGAGGGCTCTTTCTCTTTTTCTAAGAAGAATAAAGGATAATTGCACTACAAGGAACCATTGAAGTTTGTGTGCGCGATGCAAGACAAACACTGATGAATTCAGACAAATCATTATCATGCAGCTACAAGTATTAAGCTACTAGACTGTTTTCTTCTGCCTGCCTTTGCTGGGTTGATTTATTTGCCTGGTTCTGCCAGAGGTTTCTTCATGTTAAAAGGGTTTTTTTTCCTTCCCCCTATGAGCGAGCAGTTAGTGAGAAGTTTGTTGGTTTTTACTCTGTATTATTCTAGGGTCTCACCTCATAATATAAAGCACCTCAAGGCGACTGTTATTGTGATTTGGTGCTATATAAATGAATTGAATTGAATACAAGATTAGAATAGTTAAAACATGAGAAACGATTTATATTAAGGCAAAGCAACGCAGAATGGAAAATAGACAAATGCTTTTACAAATAATTTCTGTCATGCTTCATTTGGCTCCCGAGTAAGTAACAGTAACATCGACCAGGCTCAAAATACAAGGCAGCCACATCACATCCACATGGTTGTGATTGTTTAACAACACTAATGATTTTATCAACTTGGGAAAGTAAAATACAAAATATGGAGAACATATATGTAGTTTTAGTAGTTTAGTAAAAAAAAATGGTATTCTAAGTTGCCCGATGAACTACTGAAGGGCATGTTTACTGAGACTCTGAATGTCTACATGACTGTGTGTGCATTAAGTCAACACGACGGTCTCACACCAGTTTATTAAAAGCTTGTGACATTTCAATTTTTTTTGTTCCTGACCACAGTTTCCTCATATCTACATGTAAACAAAGTAGAAGATTTTTTTTTTGTTCTAAGAGAACTACATGACTACATTTTTGCCACTCATGCTATTTTTAATTCAGTTTTATTTATATAAAATCAGTTCATCACAACAGCAGCCAAGAGGCACTTTAACTTCCTTAATAAAACTGCTCTGTTAAGTTTAGCCAGTAAAAGAACTTCAATCATTGTTTGGGTCAAACTACAACCGCTGCCCCTTTTTTCTTTTTCTTTGTTTAAAGACTTGTTGGTTGTCAGGGTGATGCGTCCTCGCTGAAAGCCTCACGACAGCATACGAGCTGCAGGCTGCTCAAAGCATAATTCCAACTGAAATACAAGAATTTAAGAGGAATGCTGACTTTAATGGCAAAAAATGTGACAATTCATGTCCGTGTGAATAAAATAAAATTAAAAAAAAGTCTTTTCTCTCGTTTTACCACGAGACCAAGCTGGTTAGGAGTGGTTACGCCCACACGCAGAGTGAAGCAGCACAAAGAAGAGAAACTAACATGACTTAAAATGACAGCAAGATTACAGGAGAGAACCTCACACTGAGGTGGAGTTAAATGGGTACATAAATTCACAAGCCTTCTTTTCCTAGCATACGTGCTTTTTCATCCCTGCATTGGTGAATTTGAGTCCAGTGCTATTACTGTTCCTGGTTTGCTCGTTGTGAATTCTGCCGTGATGCAGAAATGATCATTAAAAACTCAGAACCGAGTGTTTGTGAAATGCCTTGAAAAGCCTGAACGAACTGCGCCTCCAATTTATCTTAATAATTTTCAGAAATGTTTTTATCTTCCTGATGAGTAATCTGTAACCGCGCAGTCTGGCAGCTGAGTAATGTGATGGTGTGAAATGAAAGGTAGTCAGTGTTAAGGTTAAGGTTGTCTAACACTTAATGTATTGAATAAATTACACACTGATGACATTTTAATTTAAAGAGGATCCATCACTGCTACTGCGGCACTGCAGCGCTGCGTAGAGATGCAATGAGTTTGTCCGTTTATGATGCGTGTTTAACCTAAAGCAAATACAGTTTCCTACATATTTAATGGTTATCAGAGTCACGTGCGGTTACAATTAAGTTACGAACCAAACCATGCTCATAAAAATTGACGGAGCATTACCATCACTCATGCAGTTACAATGTTGTTTAGAGCTGCACACAGACTCGAGTCGTTTAAAGGCAATATGAATTAAGTGATGATCTCAGCCTAAAGGGGCATTAATGGCGAAGGAGTGGGAAGCTAGCCAGTAGCAGCTGCTAGTGCCCATATAGCAGCAAATGCGTGCTCTGTTGGGGTTCATTGTGTGGTCCCCTCAGCAGATGGGACTACAGTTGTGCTTTCCTGATATGCATGTATAGATGGTTTAGGTTTGGTGATTGCAGGCTTTCTTGTAGTCCAAGCATACGAAAAAAAACATTTATTACATTGTTTGAAAGCATTAAATTCATCGTTCTGCTCATTCGGGATATCAATTTTTCAATCTTGTGCAGATTTGTGGTAATAAAGGTAATTATACAGTAATGCAATTTGATCTGATTGGGGGTAGGCGAGGAAGGAAGTCAACAAGGATTGCTCAACGTTGAGCAATTAAATAAAAAGATTAAAAAAAAATAACCAAAAGAGTAGGAATGGTGAAATGAATGGGACTGATACTGAGCTCAGGGAAAAATAAATGATTTGTAGTGTCAGCAAGATGTTTTTATTTAATGGAGTCTTTGAACGCATGCATTGTTACTGAATTCAGAGATAATGATGTGTTTTTATAACAGCAGTAAAGATGTGATATATAATCATGCAAGAATCTATTGATTGCTTTAAATGTTGATTAAAATACCTTTCAGAAAAAAAATGCTACTGGATGTATGGATTAAATTTAATTTCCTCAGCAGGGAGCGAAGATAGCGACTGAAATTGTTTTCTATTGTCTTAAATATTGAGTGTGGTACTCGAGCAGAGAGGGTGGGGGTTGTACTTTTCATCTGTGCCGCTTTTGAAGCTTCCTCCCCTTGTTCCCTCCCCGAGTTTGTTTTCCGTCTTTTGGAAGTCTAACCAAATATCAGGTATGCTTTGGCAAAGCTCTGTCAGCTTTGTTCCAGCCGAAACCCGAGACTCATTATCAGGGTTGTTTTGGTTTGGGTTTTTTGTTTTTGTTGTGTGTGTGTGTGTGTGTGTGCTTGACTGCAGATATCTTACCCTTTACTCCACAGTGGTTAATTTATGGGGAAATTAAAATGTTTAGATTTTGTATCAGTGACAACAATGAATCGGCCAGACAAGCCAGCCTCCGTCTGATTAGAAAACGTGTCTTGGTCATTATTTCTCAAGACCGCTGAGGAGACAAAGTGTTTTCTATCAGCAGGGCTTTTGTGTGATTGTCACGCACCATTGTCCTTTAATGCCCTGCATGCATGTTAGTGCAAAGAATGAATGTGAGAGCATGTGTGCGTATACACACACACACACACACACACACACACACACACACACACACACACACACACACACACACA
>NW_024582983.1:271012-279900 GCF_018398535.1 Haplochromis burtoni | reverse complement strand
CGGATAAAGCGGATGAAGATGGATGGATGGATTTACAAAGAATCTGTTTAGTACATCTAACTGTTCTTCTTATAACCATTATGAACCACAGTCAGAGTGGTTATAATTGACAATAGAACATATTAAACATATCCAATATTTCAGAAAAAAACATTTTTGAATTTGATGGCAGGAACACAACTCGAATGTTATACCCTTCATCTAACATCCATGGCCAATTTGGAATTACTAATGAATTGCTGCTGCACAGGGAGAACGTCCAAATGTGGCGGGGCGTGGTCCGTGGCGTGGCTTTGGGGGAGGTTGGCGCACCTGAGCGTTGTGTTGTTGTGTTGTTGCTGATGTGGATGTCGCGCTGTGAGCGGAGAGCTGCAGCTGTGGTTTGTACAGCAACCGTGTGTAAAGATGTCACTGAATGGTGAATCTTGGTCGTGTCCTGCCCCCTACCTGTCACACCATCCCAGTATCAATGGGCCCCAGCTGGGTTTTTAGCTACGAACCTTCTTGCTGTAAGTGCTGGAGCATACCAGACCCAACCCAGCTCAGTAGATACGGCGTGCTCAGGGTGATGGCCATCCAGATCCTCAGGCCAGTGTTTATGAAAATGACGAACAATATTTGTAACAACACTGACTCACACTGTACAGATAACCAAGCCTATTTCATCATTTCAGCATGTTACTGCAATACATAGTTATTTTGTCCTGTTGCACGAGGTGATTCACTAGAACATGCGTATGTGACAGGAAGCAACAACCAGATGTTCTGTCAGAAAAGGGAACTAATCTGGTCATTTGCTAAGACTCCCAAAGTGGTAAGAAATGTTTCCATAAAAGGACAGACGGCAGTGAGGAACAGTTTAAATCATCCATACAGTTTATTTAAAAGATACAGATGCATTGCAAGCATATACATTATGTTACAATACAAGAACAGTCAATATAAAAACCATCAAATCATAAAGCAGAATACAGAAATATGCAGTAGGTGCAGAAGTAGCCAAAACGTCATCATTCAGTAGCTTTAAACTGTTGAAATGAAATCCCAGTTCCAAAAAGCCTGTGTCAAATCAAATAGTTCATTTTGAATTTGATGTCTCAGTTTAAATGTGCAATGTTTTCTGTATTGTGAATAACATATGGGTTTATAACATAACTACATATCAGCCTGGTAATAATAAATGTTTCCAGAAGCATCCTGGGTTGATCTTTTCATTCAGCTTTTTGGCTACATCCACATAACACCTACAAACGATTAATACCAACATCACTTTATCCAGCAAACATAGAGCTGTTAGCTCGCACTTTCTCAAATATATGATCCCACTCTGCTCTGCTGCCTGAAAATCACAAACCAGAGACTGACCAGACAATCAGTTGTTTCATTTCGGCAACACATAATCATAATTCTACAGCATGACTATGGTAGATATAGCTGTAACGTAACACATGAAGTATGCATACCAAAAGTAATTTCATAGCTGTTCTTGAGTATGAGTCTAATACATGTTAACACAAATAGAACATTATTGGATGATTTCAGTTAGGCACTCTTGATTTAAACACGTGACAAACATGAAGCAGGTTTAAAACTTAATCTGACAGAGCGGCGCAGCAGGAGACGAGTATTTGAAGTCAACTAAAGATTGTTTATTATCAGGGAAAACTGATAATAACAAAAACTGATCATCTGTTGAGAGCCGTGTGGAGTGAAGAGTATTAGATTAAAACGTTCGATTGTCCAGTTAAAAAACTTTTCCTTAAACAAAGATTCAGAATATCAAACTTTCACATGCATTATTATAATTATATAATTCAAGGCAATATGTTTTTAAGTAGCCTAATAATTGTGTCAGTGTCTGTAGGTATCAAATAAAAGTACACTTCAATAGTATTTCTACAATGTTTATGTTTAATAAGAGAAGGATTCGTTGCATATTAGGCTACCTATATGCTTTCTTTCTAGTATTTACATATGAACACAAAAATGACAACAAAGCAAAGATGGAACCAGCCTTCAAAGCGGTCGCCACAGCACACTGGAAGTTTGACTGCTAATCACGTTTTGGTACCTGTTGCAGTTCAAGTTCTGTCTGCTGAGCTTGGGTCGGCAAAGACTCAGCTTTAAAATCTCTCTGGGTTCTCAGCTAGTGTTGCATTAGCATGCTGTCTGAGCCGATGATTGAGCCAAAGTTGTGTTAGCAGTATAAAGAGTTTTTTTCTGCCCTGCATGCAGTTTGCACTGTGCTACCACGCTGTTATACAAGAAAAATAAATGTTCACATCTCCAAAAGCTCCAGCATTTTCCTCCACTTGCACATGAACTGAAATCAGTTGTTCAAGTAGTAGGAAGAAAAAAAACATATAAACATGAAGCAGATTTTGTTTTTGTGTCTGCTTGGTGCACAGATGCCTCTCTGACATCTGTCTGTGAAATGTGCTGTAAAAACCAATTTGTACTTACTTAGACAACTGAAGAACCTTTGTAAGTAACAACATAATTGTAACTAATGTAATTACTGAATTTGCTACAGTAAAATGTTACATTACTGCATCACTGAAAAATGTAATGTAATTACTTTGTAACGCAACACAGCGAACACGGGGCCAGACTGGTTTGGTGCTGCAGGGATATAACAAAATGATTGTGGCCATCATCTCTGACCTTTGCCAGTTACATTGGTGACAGATGGCCTAAAGAATGCATCAGTGAGAGACGTTACAACAGTAGACCAACACACATGTGGGTGCTTAGTACTCGTATAAAGAGTGTGGTGTCCGCTGTGACGTTGTCCTGGTGCTCTGGCTATTGAAGCTAATGTGTCTCTTCAAACAAGGAATCTTCTTACCCACCAGCCTCTTGAAGTGGCTCTGAAACTTCTTTCCTAGAAAGGTGTAAAACACAGGACTAATGCAACAATACAAATAGGCAACGTTTCGGGTCACATAAAGTGCATAGTCCAAGCTTTCTACACTAGAACATGATTCTTCAATGGAACTGGAGATTTGTATTGCTCGAAGAAGTATGACGATATTATATGGAGTCCAGCAGGCGAAGAATGTGAAGATGATGACAAATATGAGCTTTATGGCACGGCACTTTTCTTTCATGCGGGTGGACATGATGCGTATGGTGATGGTGATGTAGCAGTACATCACCATGAACAGGGGGAGAAGAAAGAAGAGCAGAAATTGCTGGTAGTAACTGAAAAGACGCCAGCGCTTCATGGTGTCCTCTGTGAATCCGGACTCCTCGCACATCAGTCCAGTAACAGCATGCTTCCAGACATTTCGAAGAACCAGCTCTTTCACACTCGCTGCAATACTGATGCACCAAACGATCACAGATGCAATGATAGCATATAGCTTTTTCCTGCTCTTGGCAGCTGCCACTGCATGCACCACTGCTAGATATCTGTCAAATGTCATAAGTGTAAGGAAGAGGATGGAACTGTAGAAACCAATAAAGTAGGCACTGCTGACCATCTTACATAGGGCATTTCCAAACATCCACTCAGATAGATGGTACGTGGCCCAGAAGGGGAGGCTGGCGGCAAAGAGGATATTGGACAGGACCAAATTCAGGAGGAAGATGTTTGTCACTGTGCTGAGCTTCTCATACTTGTAGATGATGAAGAGGACAAGCCCGTTGCCAAGGTAACTCAAGAGGAAATTGACATAGTAGAAAACTGGGATGAATTTTGCACCAAATTCATTGACACCTTTCTTGTCACAGAGCTGGACAGTTTCACTGACCACGTAGCTTTGGTCAGTCGTCTCTGTGTCGTTAAACAGAGTCATAAAGATACTAAATTGGTCATCTCCATCGTCCATGGCTGCGGTTTACCCTGTGGCACAAGAAACATTAAAGACTCGTTTTAGTCAGGAAAAAATGCTCATAAAACACAAGAAGGAACATCTGATGAGTTTAGGCACCTTGTCCCTTAGTGTGAGACTGCCAGACAGGGTTCTGCTAAAACATCTGAAAGGATCTCAGGGACAGCATGATATGCCATTATTCCCATAGCTATATAACTAGCTATGACACTATATTTGTGCACTAATGTAAATCAGCGCACAAGTAATCATTCCAATGTAAAATTCACAACAATAATTGGTTTCTCAGGAGCAATGGGCTCCAAAGAAGTTTATTCCAACTTCTCACAGGTTGATGAGATTAGCAAATTACTGCATTCTGCTTTTATTCCTATTTCACAGAGCATCCCAACTTTATGCTATATATTATCAGACACAGTTTGATGGGTACAAAAATGGCCGGGACTATTGAAGATCACTATAAGGCACTCCTTTCAAAGATATAAGGACAGAGTAGCATTATGAAATAACTAACCCAGTCATTGCATACTCCATCCTGCTGGGTTCATTTGTTTCAAAACTGAGAAGAGAAACTGCTGACTTAAACAAGCCCTGATCCTCTCCACTGGTGTGTAATAGAAATGACTCATTTTCAGCGAAACAGGCTCATTTACATTTGAACTTTAGAGTAGGCTGTTGTATTTGCAATGGAACAATCTGGAATAATGTTACATTAACCAGGCTCATCCCAACACAACGTGATTATTAAAAGTGCTCTTTTGCAAAAACAATAAAATATTTATAAATACCTCAGATGTTAAACTTGCCACTGCAGTCTCATCAGACTGCAAGCTGAAACTACATTTCTTCCTCTGAATTTTTTCCAGATCTCATACTGATCCTAACACTTGTCAAACACATTACTTCAATATAATCTGCTGCGAGCATGTAAGAGAATACCAGACAGCGAGCTGGGAGGTAGCAGAGTTACAGTAGACTTGGACCTTGTTGGGATGTTACCCTGTCGATGGTTGTCCTGCTTGCTACATCCATGATAGAACATTCTGTATATACAAGTTATTTACCTTTAAAACATTACATCTGTATTAGTAGAAAAATAAACGATTTTGGCAGTTTTAGAAAGATGCTATGCAACACTGTTTAAACTGTTAGCAGTCGGACGTACCGCCCACGGGACATTGGATGGTTTAGGGGACTAATAGGACTGCTAAGGGGTTAAGTAGCCACCCACCTATGCACCGTCTGATTAGAGCATCCCAGGAGGCGTCATGATTAGATTCCTTTAACTGGGTCTTTTAGTGCAAAGAGCTCTCAGAGGAAAGTCATGAAACAAAGTGAGTGTGAGTGGTAGCTTGAAAGCTTTGGTTTCTGGGTCAGCCGCCTCTCCAAACTCTGCACCAGTTTGCTTATCCATGTCATGCTACCTGCTCATCACCAGTGTTGGGCAAGTTACTTTGAAAAAGTAACTAATTGTAGTTACTAGTTACTTCTTCAAAAAAGTAAGTAAGTTAGTAACTGAGTTACAAGATTCTAAAATACTTGAAAAGTAACTATTGTGTTACTTAAAAAAAAGTTTAACCCTCTGGGGTCCAGGGTATAATTGGTCATTTTTAACTACTTTTGATTTTCCCTCCACATTTAAAAACTCTTTTTTTGCCTTGTTTGGAATCATCAGCACAACCTCGCGTGTCTGAATCTACAGTTCAGACACAAATCAGACAAAAAACATAAAATCCGAGTAGAAAAAGTTATATTTTTACTGTAACAACCACAAACATGTTTATTGGATCATATTTCATAACTTTAAATGCAAATATAAATGGTCAATTTTAAAATCATATGCACAAGTTTTGCAAACAACAAAGTTATTTGCAGCCATTTACCTTTTTTTAACGACCATTTCAAACTGTTTACAGAACAATCAGCTGTTCTTCAATAAGATGCCACAAATTATTTGTGTCACACACTCACATGAGACAAGGACCTTCAGAATAAAACAGGAAACTAACAGACACAGAGGACTCTGTGTCTGTTAGAGGACCAGGCTCATTGTTAGACACTGACCTTAACAGAGACTCACGAGCAGACACAGTGACACCATGGACAGACAGAGGGAACATAGGCAGGCATAAAACAAAACTCTAACATACAGGAAACCTACACAAAAGACATAACAGAATAAACAAGAACATAGAATAATTTAAAGAAACACTGAGGCCTCAGACTCAGGACCATGACATAAGCAGAGAGTGCTCGCTGCGCTGTCATTAACGCCACGTATATATTGTTTATCGTGACTCTGGTTTTACGTGGCCCATCAACACAGTTTATAAACTGGTAAATATCACCTTGTTGCTTTGTCTTTAAGTGGTCATGTGATTGGCTCACCCCGACTACTTTATTCTTCCTCAGTCAAACAGCAGCACTGCTGCAATTGTTTTGCCCCCCTGAGCTCCAGCTGTTGTGCCAAAAGATGATCGTCTGTCTGCGGGAGCGCGCACAGCTGCTTAAAGCTGTAGCGCCCAGATTACTTCCATAGACAGCTCCTTCAGCTGATGTAAGACGATCACAGCTTCAACCGTCTGTTTGTTGAAAAACAGTAACGCGACCGCATTTTCTTGTTAGTAACGGTAACGGCGTTGTAACGATAGGAACAGTAATTAGTTAGATTACTCGTTACTGAAAACGTTACTTGTAACGCCGTTATTCCCATCTCTGCTCATCACTCAGGAAGAAGAACAACCACATTCACATTCATTCACCAGTGTATGAATGTGAGAGTGAATGAATAGTGGTATTGTAAAGTGCTTTGTACGCTATATAAATGCAATCCATTATTATTATTATTATTATTATTATTATTATTATTATTATTATTATTATTATTATAACAAACACGAGATAAATTGACTTTGTCCCTGAAACACTGTGCAGCTTTTTTATTGCACTAAACTGGAGCTGACTGCATGCTAATAGTTAATAACAGCTACGCATGTAACCCACCACCCCCTGCTCTGCGTTTAAATCCTCTTATTTCAGTTTCGGGGTGGGGTAGTGGGTCCGTTATTAATAAAACGCAGCACGATAACTAGTAAAGGTCATCGCTATCCAGATCTTTACGTTTCTCAATAGCAGAAATCTGCAGGTCTTGCACAATTAAGTATTCCATGTAATGTTTCCTCTTCATTTTAAATAAATCGATTTCAGTGTTTTGTCATTTAACCGCAGCAGGCATCAACAGAAACCATGTAGCAGCTTTGATCGTCAGACTGCGATAACATAGCAAAAGAAAAGCGACGTGGAGTAATATCACATCTCGTTTCACTGCTGGTGCAGCCCTCAGCTCAACCTGCTGAGTTCAACACTGCATTCAATTCTTATTGCAGGAGAGTTTACTTTAAAACATCGGTACGGTTTACTGTTATTATTAAGAATAGTTAAGGGTTGATTTAAAGTTAAAAGTGTATTAAAAGGGTTATATGCCATGAGTTACAGTCCTGTGCAAAAGTCTTGATCCAGCCCTAATTTTTTTAAATGTTGCTTTCAAAGAGTCATGGTTTGAAATTGTTTTTAAAAAGTGTTCATCAGCAGTGATGTGCAAGCTTTCTGAAGATCCTTCAGAGTCGCTGGACATCGGATGTCTTTTCACTCACTTTCAGTCGAGGCTTTGTGCATCGCTATTTTCAGAGGAAAGTTTACACTGAGTGATGAATCATTCACACATAAAAAGACACAAGATATGAACCATCTACACATAACAGACCATCAAAAAAACTATTTTAAATTGTATCTTTAAGCAGTTTGTTACTAGGAACCTGTTGCAAAAACACTTACTTGTGCCCATTACTTTACTTAAATAAAAACACTAAACAGAAACATTTTGCTGTGTGTGAGAAAGTGTGTTTGACCAAACCTGCACATATAAATAATCTATTACAATGTTAACTCATAAATCAGTTAATACCTGCACAAGCATGCTTACTGTAAACTTGAATGCTATGATTGTTAACGGCTCATGATCAGTATCAGTGTATATTATTTTGATCAGATGTTTAGTTATGGAAACAGATGTTTCCATAACACAAGTTCCCATGGAAACATCTGTTTGCCTATTTATTCATAAATAGTTATAAACAATAAGCAATAGAATAAGAAAATATCAACACAACAAGTGTGTGTGTTGAAATACACGTCATCATAAAATGTTAGTGATACTTTAAACTGTATTTAATAACTGGACCTATTACATAAGCAGTTCAGTTTGTAAGTTTCAATCAGGTTACCGTGACTGTTAATATCAAAACTAAAACTGTTTTTCAGTTTTAAGTACAGCCCTGTGCTTCGTTTGACATGATAAAACACCTTCATCTCCGCCCTGCATTTATTCTGCATCTCCAGCTTTGAATATTTAGAGTTAATAAAGAAGTTTTAGTTACATATAAATATTACACCTATTTTTGAAAAAAATAAAGTCCTTGATTTTAAGGTCTTAAAGGCAATCAAACTCACCCGTGGAGAGAGTGCAAAATGGACAACAAGGAACCCAAGAATGCTGAGCCACTGGAAGATTCACGGCAACTGAACGTGTCAGTGATCAGCGAGTGTTTAAAGGGGACGTCTCAGAGCAGACCTGCAGAGGGTAGAGTGTGAGGAGACAAAGGGTGGACTCCAGCAGTCTCCAAACCATCTGATTCACTTTTGAAGAGACAAAAAGAAGACTGATGCAAACAAGGATTTCTTTTCTTTAGACTTCAGTTGTAACTGTGTTTATGTTGGCTTTAAACACTTCTGCCAATAACACACACAAAATCATTTATATGTGTGGAAAATTTTGTAATTATCTATACATCTGAAAGCACGGTTTTAACCTTTAAAAAACTGCCCTAAAGCACAATAGCTAATAAGAACAATGTCAGGTTGCAAAGGTGTAAAACTTCTGTGTAGTAATGATAGTTGATCATATCTGATACCACTTCCTTTCTTCTTCCTCTTTGCACACATATTTCAGTTTTGGTTCTCTTTCCAACAATAGGAAAGAGAAGTTAAAGGTAA
>NW_024582983.1:258910-269799 GCF_018398535.1 Haplochromis burtoni | reverse complement strand
CTGTGTTGTAGCCAGAGGTTGTTTGGTTTCCCCGATGTATATCCTGGCAGTCCTCCTGCACTTACCAGCGTACACTATGATACTCTGTGTCGGGGACCCGATCCTTGGGGTGGACCCGTTTTTGACGCAGCGTGTTTTGGTTTAAAAGCTACCTGGATAATTGAGCATGCATCATGAGTACAGAGTCTACCAAAGAAGAGCCCTTCACAGATGAACTCCTCACCCCATCTCTGAGAGGACAGTCACCATTCAGAGAAAGCTCATTTCCTCCGCTCGTATCTGTGATCTCATTCTTTTGGTCACTGCCCACAGCTCATGACCACAGGTTGCTTTTATGCTTGGCTTGCTTTTCACCGTGATGGACCGGCACAGTGGCTGCATCACCCATCCATCTATACATCTCCTGCTCCCCTCACTTGTGAAGAAGACCCCAAGATACTTAAACTCCTCCACCTGGGGCAGCCACTCCACCCGTTTCCGGCCTCAGACTTGGAAGTGCTGATTCTCATTCCTGCCGCCTCACACAAACTGTCCCAGTGCAAGCTGGACATAAAAGTAGAGTTTTCATGTTGTCATATATATCTGCTATAGAATGCTAATATATAATGAGATGCTAATACCGGAGTAATAAGCAGAAGGGGTTACATGAAGAGGATGTGGGATGTATGGAATCTTTGAAGCATCTACACTAAAGTCGAAACAACTCGTCGTTCAACTCCGAACAGAGATGAGGTACAACGCACACTCAACAGCAAGAGGAAGCCAGGATGTCAGATCATCGTGTCATTTATTTTTAAATATAGAAACAGATCAATTTGTCATTAAACTGAACCCAAATGTGTTTTCCAGACCTGAAATTTTAATATGAAGTTATGAACTTTGTTCTTTTTAATATATTGTTTTCAAACTGTCTTGTCAGTAAGCTTTTGCAGCCAGAGCTCGATAAATGCTCTACAGGCTCCTCTTGTTCCCAGGTTTCTTTTATCTCTTTATGTATTCATTTCTATTAGTGTTATTTCAGCTGTTATAGTTTAAGTGCAGTATGACAATGTCTAAGCTGACGGGCAGGAAAAAAGGAGGAACTTCTGCACCTGCACGAAACAACACAGGAAGAACAGAAAAGCGTATTTGGTGATGTTCATGGACTCGAGACTGCATCCAAGTATTAAACAACAGTTTCTTTACTTGAAACGAATTGGTTCTTTTGTCTGTACTTGAATCACATGCTGGTTGAAGTAAAATCCACTGCGGTGCTGTGCAGAGACAAAATTACAAAAACTGCGTCACTGTCCTAAAATGTAATGATCTGAGTGCACAAGTCCAACCATCTCCATAAAACATTGTCTGAAAATCTTTGTGACAGTAGGAAAAGTGTTATGACCAAATGATAATGCATCCACACGCACACATAGCTTCAAGTGTTGCTATTTTGGAAATTTGTTATTTTGGAAATTTTGACTGAGACCGAGAGCAAAAATAACAGGATAAAAAGCTGAAGAGAAACCACAGAAAGCCGAGCATGGCAAACATGCATTCTTTATATCGGTGGTTGTGTGTTCGCTCTACATCTGCACAGGAAGCAGAAGGTTACGGTAAAAGTGAAACCACAGCTTTACGTCCTGTTTTATGAATATCATACCGTTTCCCCTGAACACATACAGACACACACATCTGCAAGTCTGTGTGAAAGTCAATTATGTTAGAAACTAATACATTTGTAACATTTATTGATTGGTGCATATTTGTACATTTCTAATGATTTGTGACAGAGGCAGCAGTGAGTGCACAAGTCCACTCAGCTGCAACCGTCTGCAGCAGTCTGCGGCACTGAGAGCTTTTCTTCTTGATGGTTCCCTTAAAAGATGACCATACAATGAATGTGGAGTAAATATAGCTCAAAACATCTTCAGCGCTTGCTTCCTCTTGCAGGCATAGCTGTTTGTTCATAAAGCTGGTCAGTGCCAGCGGCCCACGTCTACCCCGTCTGCGTGCCCTGCTGCGTGGCTTTGTGCTGTAGTTGATGGAGGATTCAGCAGGTCAATGGCATTTCCTTCCCTGAGCTTTAGAACTGCTTGCTTCAGATTCCACCTGCAAGGAGTAACGAACGCGTGTGAGGAATAGCGACCATCAAGCTTTCACATCAGTCCCTATGGTTAGCGTTCACATCCTGCTTCATTTGCTTTTGACGGCGGTTAAAACAATTATGGACAGTTTCACAGCAGTCGTCATACAGTGTGCTGAAGAGTGTTCGGCTGCAAATACGATTCAAGGCCTAGAAACCCGTAGATGTTATTTCAGCTTTGTTGTTATTTGTGTGGATGTGTGTTTGTGTGGTTTTTAGTGTTAAAGTTGAAACCACGCCTGAGACTACTAACACGGTAAAGGGTTGTTAGTCAGTTACAAAGTGAATATAAACTATTCACTGAATGTACCAAAAACACATTACATAAGATTTCTATCAGGACATCAGGACGCACAGCCCTGAAACACACACGGTCTTTACAATATAAAGTGTCCTAAAATGACTAAAAAATGACTACTGTCAATGTGTCAGCACAACACAACACTCTACAATAAAGCATGTGAAGTGTTATTCTGTGATATTTTCAAAAATAAGGATTTTTGCTTTTCTCCATGAGTTATTCATTAATCGAAAATGTAAATACAACTCAAATATAAACGGCACTATTTGCATGATATACTTAAAAGTTTGTCCCCGTTTACACACACACACGTCCTGGTTATGCACCAACACATACACAATAAAATGTAATATGCTGATCACGAATGGCAGCGTCTGCATGTCAGCCTAACTCTGCTCACCTACTGAGCTAAACTGGCGCCCGTCAGTCACATCACTATGTCAAAATAAACTGAATACAAATTCAGCAGCAGCAGTTCAGTTGTGGCACAACTGTCTCACCTGTTTGTGTTGGGATCCCTCAGTGAAGACGCACACAGATAGCCTCCGGTTTTAATCCCTGTCACAGGAATCTTTATCTGCAAAGCAATTTACACTCAGTATTCAATACATTCAGAGTTCTTTGCAATAGGATTGAGTTTGTGATTTACATTTGCTCACGATGTGGATTCTACACCAATTTTCTATACATCTAAATATTTTTAAAAAGCTACTTGTAAGAAAATACTTTAATTATACGCAGAAGGAAAACCAGTTTAGCTGCACATGCAAAACTAGAAAAGAAAGAAGTCAGGGATGACAGCATCGGTTGTCTGTGTTATTGGCACACTTGCCCTCCTAAAGGACAGTACCTGTGCAGTGTGCTTATCTACACGGTTGTATCTGTCAGTCAGATGGATGTTGTGGACCTTTAAAGGTGGCGCCCCCAGGCTTTCCATGGCAACTGGACATGCCTCCAACTCCTGCAAAGCCAGCCTGTGGTAGTCTGACGCAGCAAAGTTCTCTAAGTAGACAGCAGACAGAATGATATATGTGAGTGAACAAAAACAGGAAAGCTAGAAAATAATACAACATTTTAAAGTATGAATGGTAACAGTTACTCTTTTTACTCAAAACTTAAAGTTAAAATAAGCGTTCACAGAGCACAAACCAAGAGTTTAGTTTTTAAAAAGGTTCATATGGAGTGAGTTTGGCAGGGATGTGATAGGACGAGGAGACAGTTGCTCCTCATTCCCTTTTATTCAGAACATAAGCGTCACACTTCTATACTTGTATAGACGTTAGCTGGTTAGAGAATTACGAGGATGTCTGTTCCAGTTTTAGTGAAAGCAATGCTAAACTGGTGGCCAGTGTTAATGACCTGGAAAGCCGACAGAACATGCAGGTCTGGTGGAATCCATCGAAGGTGGGTGCAGAGCCCATCGCTCACCTGTTGCTAAGCCAAACTTAGCTCAGATGTCATGGCCTGTAATCATTCGCCTTTATCGCTATCAGATAAAGGACCTTCTGATCCGCGAGGCTCGGCGGGGAGGGAAGTTGCAATACCATTACCAGCAGAGAGAAGGGATGGCTTTGCTCAGCCGCTGACGCGAGGGATTATGTGGACAACCTATCCACTGTATTTGTATCATCCTGAGCATCCATGTTATGTTATTAACTACCTCAGTCACGTTATCCTTTGCTGCAGTATGCAGGAGGCTAGATGATACCTGGCTGCTATGGTTACGGGAAGACTGTTCAGCAGTGGTTTTAAGTATTTGCTCATGTCAGCACTCTGCATACTTGTATACATACATGCACGTATTGGTGCCGCTTTTATTTTACTTTTTTCTTTCTCACTTTTCAACATTCGGTGTATCTGGTAAGATGTTCTGTTCTGATGTGGTTGAAGGCACAGCCATATCTGACCAGAAGCTTAAAGGTTTAATTATGAATATATTCTACAGAATTTTTGCTTTCTCTTTTTGAATAAGGTAGGAAGTGTTTTGGTGAGCTTGCTGCTTTTCCTTTTGGCAGCCGTCATCAGCTTGGGGGAAAGTAGTGGGGGTGGTTATAGAGTAGTGAGTATGGAGGGGTGGGAATGATCTGATTCTAATAGTAACGTTTTAGGAGGCACAGTGGCCTCGGTTGTGTTGGTTTCATTTGTGTTTGCAGGAGAACCTTACCCTATTGTACATGCATGGCTCTATCTGTGCACGAATCTCTGTCGAGGTTGGGTAGTGCTGTAGACTCGTTAGGTGGAATATTGAGGTGTAAACCACCCTGCTAAAAGGATGTTCTCACACATCAAACAGTGCAGGGCAGCGGTGGTTTGTTTTATATTGTTTTGTGTTATTTAAACAGGAAACACACATTTGCAGGTCGGATAGCACCCATCTTACTGGGGGAGGGGCAGCATTTTCACTCCACTCGTCAGGCCAAAGCCAGAGGTGTTTCAGTCGTTACGGATCCAGATGTGTGCTTTGAAAAACATGAGGTCATTTCTGATACGTTAAACTCTCGTGCCAATCATGAATCTTCCCGATGCCCCAAAATACGGAAAACATTAGTGATTTAATTCAACTCTTCTTGCAGACAAGAATTTTCTAAAATTCATGGAAAAACAAATCTGCTTTCCCCCAAACGAATACAACAAATGAGATATTTAGCCTGACGATTTAGGATACACTGAAAGACTTTCTGAGGGGGCAAATCATTTCTTATTCAGCAAACATGAGGAAAAAGGGAGTGACTTGAATTAGCTAACCAAATCAAAGAAATACTTCAGCTATATGCAAGGATTAAAAAAAACACAATTATATAATAGACGGTAATGCTGCAGACTATGTTTGACATCCTTTCAACACTCAGTTTAATGTCAGCTTCTAAAGTGTAAGAGTTTGTTCTATATGCACAGACAGAGCTGACAGGATGCTATCCAACCAGCTGAAGGGTATCCAGGCAAAACTGCATATTTCCAAAAACAGAACGACCAATGGTACCATCACCTCAGATCATGTTAGAGTAACAACACATCCAGGTCTCTCAATTCTCAACTTTATACCTCTGAGCTTCCACAGGAGAAAACTCTGATGGAGAACTTTTTAATTCTTTGAATATCCCACGCTCTCTCCGAAATGTAACCTATAAAAAGGAACCTATAAAACAGGCGGAAGTTAAGATTTCATCAGTCTGGAAAGTCTCCGGGCCAAGATGGATTTCCTGATTTTTTTTAAAGCATTCTCCGTATTGTTTTCACCTCAACTGTGTGTAACATTGCCATATTTAAAGGAGTCAGCCAAAGTCCCGTCATCGTTCTATGAAGCATGTATGACTGTTGTTCTAAAGAAAGGTAAAGATCCACTCGAATGCTCATCTTACAGGTCAGTCTCCTTACTCACTGACCAAAGTTTTAGTGCATACACTGGAAATCGTTTTACCATCAATCACATCTGAAGATCAAACCAGCTTTATTAAAAACCAGTATCTGTCATCCGTTTGATGTATGATATTCTCCTCGCACGGAGACTCCAGACTGTATCTGCTCCCTGGATACAAAGAAGGCGTTTGATTGTGTGGAGTGCGAGTATCTATTCTCAAGCTTGGGAAAATTCAAGTTTGGACCCAAATTTAATTTTTGGATAAAATTGCCCTAAACCCTCAATCCTTTCAAACTCCCAGCAGTCACAGCTGTTTAACCTCCAAACCCAGCAAGGGTGTCCCCTCAAGCCCGTTACTCTTTGATGTGGATATAGAGCCACTGGCCACGCTACGAGGCTGAGCAGATGTCTCTGGGAAGTGGAGGAGAGGAGTCATGCATAAAGTATCCCTGTGTGTAGAGGATCACCTGGTCTTCTTGTCATGTGAATCTATACATCCTATTTTCTACCTTTTTACTCCGTATGTTTTCAGGATGCAAAGTGAACTGAATACACCGTAAACACTGCAACACTTCCACGCCTTTTTCATTTTATTTTATTTTTTACACATGGAGGGGCAAACACCCTTGAGTGAAAAACTCTGGTCTCCACAAGTCTAAGCATAATTTCCAGTATTACTATTGGGCATCTAATATATGCTGGACCATGTTTTGGTTTAATTTCCAATTCCTGTTAAAGACACATCTGTCTTGGCAATACTTGGATCTCCACTTCCCTTGGCCTCCAATAAGTCATTTGATAATCCGGTGGTGAGGCACACAGTGAGAATATGGACTCAGATGAAAAAACACCGGTGAGACTGACTGTTCTCCTTTGAGTCCAGTCTCACCACATTATGTTTTTCAACCATCCTTAAGCGATTCTGTGTTTCAGGATTGGTGCAGTAGGTGCTTTGTATCTTTCATGAAACTCTCTGAAACATTCAATCTCCTGCACACAAATCTTCTCAGAGAGCTTCAGATCAGACACTTTGTTCAACCTCAGATGTCCTACTTTCCAGAGGCTTGAAGACGGCTGATATGTTCCTATATTTGTATACATCTCAGAAAGGGTTAATATCTGTTATTTATGACACGCTGGGTTTTCCCCTCTTTATTTTTAATTTAAATTTTTTTTACTATGCAAATGTCTGTCAATGTTCTGCTACTGGAAACTGGATTTTCCAGAGGAACCTACCCGAGGGATTAATAAAGTTTTATCTAAGTTTTATCTTGTCTACTAAAAGATGTGAACAAAGCATTACAGACAATCCCTACTGCGACCATCTCCAAAACGAATCAGCTGATCTAGACCACAGCAGTGACCGCTGAGGTGCTTGGCTACAAAACGAACAACCACAAGGAGCAGTGCCCCCGTATGTTAGCAGGGAGGGAAGTTCTGGGGTAGCACTGAAAGTTGGCTAAGTGTGATCAAAAAAGGGATCTCTAAGAATCTGCCAAGCAAAGACTCACAGCCTTGGTCACCACTTGATAAGGTTTATCAGACAGACAGAAGGCAAGAGAATAAACTGTACTCTTAGTGGCAGGGGAACAATATGAGAAAAGCCCCACCAAGGCTAGAGATGGAGAAGGGGAGAAGACACAACCTATAACAGCATTGTTCAGTGGCTAGTGGATGTGAGAGCAGACGGAGCAACAGGCTCCAGTAACCATCACAGTGCAGACATCCAGTAGGTCTCCAGTATGAAGAGTTGGACTGAAGCTGGGTAAATTAAGCTCTCTTCCCTTAAACAGCAGTTTAATTGTGCTGAGACCTTCTGTGATCCAACTTCTGTACCCACTTTCTCAAACAGATGGAAGCGGCAAATTTTTCCTGTCCTGTTTCTATTTATGTTTCTATTCATGTTTGTTCCAGGAATGGTTGATTAAATGCTGTCTGAGCATCCAAGCTGTTCTGTGTCTTGCTGCTATTGCACACGGCTACAATGAAGGACATCGAGGCAATGGTATAGCTGGCCCTATTCCAGGAAGTAGGCTCAGCTAAAACTCTGAATTTGTTAAGTCTGTGATAAGGGCTAAGTCAGTTACCAGGGCAACGGAGTCTGAAGTAAACATGCTGGCTGGCAGGTTTTCTTCATCAAGCAACTTCTCCCCACCTGCTGACACTCAGATTCATTCTCTTATTCATAGATTTGATATCAAATCACGTAGCAGAGCAAGAGAAGTTTTTCCAATCAATGAAATCCCAGTTAATCGTTACTTTGCTATTTTTGTACTTAACATGAACTCTTATTATAATTACATCACAGATCTATTAACTTTAATAAGCAGTCACACTGATGGAAAAACCTTTGGCCCAACTGGAACTGGGAAACGAGGTCTTGTCTGGGTTAATCTCACCGTCATTAAACTGTGGCTGAATTTCACTTTCTGGTCCTTTAAGGTCGCAGCTGAATAATTCAAGTTTAAATCAAATGTTCTACTTACTGTGATCAAAGTCCAAGCAGGATGAATGATGAGTGTGTAAATTATAATAAAATGATATATCGTGGTCACCACTGACATGGAATAAAAATGGAGGCTCTGCTCTTTATTTAATCATTACCATGGTGAACGGCAGTATTGGGGTTCTACTGACGATTGCTTTCTACCTTCAGAGGGCTGCAGATACAACAGGGAAGATGCAAGTGCAAGGAAAAGGGCGAGGAGCAACACTGCACAGTAATAACAGGCCAGACAAGTGGGACTCAAAGCCAAGGTTTCAAACCACAGCGCAAGACAGAAGGCAGGAAGTGGAGGCAGGCGAACCAACGGTGCAAAGTAGTCCCTCTGAAGGCAGCAGCACGTAAACACACGTTGTGCACCAACAAACACTAAAGTGAGCAGAAAATAGAGAAAGGAAAGAACCAGAGTGGACACAGGCAATCAAGTCGCCGAGAGAAAGGGAAGTGACTGCAACTGCAGGAGCTGGAGAACGACCTCAGCATCATTCTGAAGCATTCGGTGCATGGCCAGGTTGAAGCTAAGCTTAACTTCATGGACGACATGTGCGGAGAAGAAGGGTCGTCCAGGGCTGGAAGGAAAGACGGAGACAGATCAAGGAAATGATGGTGAGGCTGGCAAGAAAAGCGATGAAGGGGCAGAGATCCAGCTCTGAAACTGCTACGATTCTCTTTGTTGATGTGGGAGGAGGGTTTGAGGTTGGCAATGAGAGGAAGCAATCCAAGTACTCGACCTGGCAGCTGAGTCTCAGGAGGCTGACTGAAATGTTGTAATATGCTCACTGGAAGTCAGGTATCAGGGCTTTTTTGGCTCCTCAACTTCACTCCTCCTCTGCAGTCTACGCTGCACGGGAGCAGCGCTGATGCCAGCCACCAGAAAACTGGCAGCAGAAGCATAAAGCCAGCATGTGGTTGTGATTACAGAGATAGCACAAGGTCGGGGGGCTAAACAACAGGGGATAAACATCCTTGGCTGGTGGTCCTCAGCTGATGCCACCCATAGATGTTTACTGTGGCTCCCCCAGGCAAAGGCCTTCAAGGGGCACCTGAGCTAAAGGGCATCATTAAAGGTGGGTGAGGCAGAAATGCCTAGCAGGATTTCCACCATCCAGTGATTTTTGAATGACAATGTGCTCACAGATTGTGGAGTTTCTAAAAGAGGACACCACAACTGCAAAGTCGTGTTGTCAGCTGTCGAGGTAGAAGAGGGTCAGATATTAGAGCAAGAAGGGTTAGGCTTTATCATTCACCCACTGCACACATAACGTGCAAAATGTTTACAATTAGTAAAAGTACATTATCATGCACCTCTCTTTTATCATTTCTTTTAACCTCCTAGGACCTGCGTCCACATGTGGACATCACATTTTGGGTTATTTAGACCAAAATACTCAATTTTGCTCTATAAGGGCCTGATATCCACTTACGAGGACATTATACTGCCACTGTTCTTTCAAAATTTTAAACAAATATCCTCATATGTGGCTCTGATTTTTCTTAAAAACAAAAAGATAAAAAAAAAAATCTGGTAATCGTTTGTTTTTACATTCATCAGGTCCCAATCAGCCCAAATATCAAAGAGAAATTAAAAATGCTGCTGTGGAAGAGCTCAGGTCTTAGGAGGTTAAACCCAACTTAAATTATGTTAAACCACCAAAACAGGTGATGATATTCAAACAGTAATTAGATCACCATGTTTTTGAACATGTGCAACAAACCACAGAGTGGTGCTAATTCCTGAAGCCAGCCCAGGTCAGCTGGAGCTGAAAACCTGAAGAATTCACTCTCAGGAGTGCAGCTGAAGTTAACGTCAAGTTGAACTTTTCTACACTCTCAAATGACACATTTCTGAGCGCGACAGTACATGATCGAAGCTGCTGAAATGAAAGGTTTCACTAACTGTAAATGAAGCACTACAGAGCTTTTGTACTCACTCTGTAGCAGGTAGTACATTGTGCCGATCCCTGCACCCGTCAGCACGGTGGTGAAGATGGTGAGCTGCTGCAGGTGACTGTTGGAAATCCTCATGCTTGCTTTCTTTCCTGAAAATAATGACGAGGATCAGGTCAGTATACACAGAGCGTCTGTGTTTTAATAAGGAAGTATTCATGGTTTGCCATGAATTCTGTGGTAACTACAGGACACAACCTAAAAGCTTCTGAGAGGCTTCAGTCTTACACATTTCCAATTTTCTGAAAGAGAAAAAACACGTTTTGTCATTTTTAATAGTAAAACATATGGTGACCCCTGACCCCCTCTCCTACACACATACAGTTGAACAAGTACTATTAATATCACCGCCTACATCCATGAGACAGCTCAGCTAATGGTGGTAAAGGTTGCCAACACAGGCAAAGACACATACATGCACATTCTGTGAATGCATCCAAGTCTGGTTCATGCTTTGATTTTTTCCCTTATTTTCAGTCATATGTATCCTGTGTTTATGGTGGCTGCTAATCAGAATCAGAATCAGAATCAGAATCAGAATGGGGTTTATTGTCGTGTGTTGAGGTTTACAACATTAGGAAATTGCTGCGGTGCTTCAGTGCAAACAATAAGAATTAAAGTGCTATGTAGAAAGAAAGATATGTGCATGAGATATACA